>NC_057795.1:16462423-16474342 GCF_018294505.1 Triticum aestivum
TGTCATACGCTAATTTATTTATGTTTTGGAACTTTGCGCCTCGGGATTCGTGTCGATGCAAAATAATTGTCCTCGCCCACCTCTCATATATCATTATTCTGTGGAAAAACATGGCTATCTTGACAAAGCAGCGTTTTGGTTGGAATTTCTGTCTCCCGTTTTATTTTATTTTCAGTGTTATTAATGATTATTGCGCGATTTATATATGCATACCTTCATAGCTATTCAGTTTGAAGACAAATGGCACCAACCAGAATATAATCTTTTCTTTGAACGGGGAAGCTAATCTTTGATTGATTGGCACCAGCTATCCAGCAGATGCAAGCTACTCCTACTAGCAAGGGAACAAAATGGACCAACATTGTTTAATCATCCTCCTCCATTGTTTTTCCCATGACAGAATCTTACAGCCTTTTGGCATCTCACCTACACATCCACACACATAGAGATAATATAGATGGATGTGTGTGGACAAATAAGAAGATACAACCTTGCAGATTTCTCATGACAATCTTGCGGCGCATTAAGTATCGTATATTGTTTGTTTTCGCCGCCGCGAAAACCTCCTGTTTGAGTAAACTGAACATTTTCACATTTCACTTGTCCAATCCTTTTTTCATGTGAGACGCCCGCACATTTCCAGATTCAGATTCGATCATAAGTTAGGCACCAATAAAACGTAAGTCAATCATGTCACACAAAAGTTATATTAATTGTTAAAAAACATTGTTCAATAGCACAAATCAGGCAACATATCATCTTTGTGTCAAATAACTATATTTAAGCTGGTCTACATGCTGGTCCAGCTCACATTTTTTTAAAACATTCCCAAACTACTCACATTTGCACAAATTAAACATTATTACCACTACTACTTTTGCTTTTACAAGTCAAGGGAAGAAAGAGGTGAGAGGCATCACATAGGCATAGGATACCCCAGATCAATGATGGTGTGAATTTGGCAAGAAAACAATGAGCTTAAATCAAATTCATCTGGGGCCATGAGCATGATCAGATTAGGGTGGTGGATCCAATCTGTCACCTTTTGCGGTGGCAATATTTTTCTCTCTTTCTCTCTTGATCGGTCAGTCTGATGAGTCAGTCCATGCACAGCTGCTGCCACACCACACCACTGGATCCCACCCTCCCTCTCACCCCATGTGCCTTCCACCCAACAGTGTCTCCCTAATCCCTGACTAATCAAGCCACTAATTACAGTGTCACACATACTAATCACACACATGGTAGCATGGGACAGTGCCAAGATTGTGAACTCACCCACTGAGCTTGGGCTGAACAAATGCAAATTTCAGGAGAATGAATGAATTGAACCACTGTGTTTGTGTGGTTTTTGAAAGAATTATATTCACTTATGCCGTTTTCGCGAGAAAGAAAAAAAGGGTTACAAAATCGGAGAAAAATGTTACTAGGCGCTCATCTTGGTTTCACATTTTTGTTTTTATGAATGATGATGAGAATGGACAATGGCTATGATGGATCAGTCGAGCTTCCATGCGTAGAGGTAGAGGCAGAACCCGGTGGCGCCGGCGGCGCCGTCGACGCCGGCGAGCAGCGGCGTGGAGGCCCCCACGGAGGCGCTGGAGAGCACGATGGGGCGGAAGATGAAGAGCGCGGGGCGGGCGCCGCCGGCGGCGCCCGCGAAGAGCCAGTCGTGCACGTCCCAGTACACCTCCACCTTGGCCCGGCCGAAGGTGACGGACTGGTTGCCCCGGAACTTCCACTGCAGGTGCTTGACGGCGACCGCCTCCTCGCCGTCGATGGCGATGGCCATCTCCATGTCGTCCTCGCCGCCGACGTCGATGGCCACGTCGTGCACCGCGCCCTGGTCGTGGAACCGCGCCTTGGCCGCGAACCGCCGCCGGCCGAACACGTGCTCCCGGCGCGCCACGGGGACCGCCGCGAGCGCGGGCGGGGCGCTGCTGGGGGACGCGCGCCGGAGCGCGGCCTTGCGGAGGTCGCCGAGCACCAGCGCCACCTCGCCGCCGGCCTCGACGGCGACGTAGTACCCGGCGCGCGGGTCCGGGAGGCCCGCGCCGGCGCCGTGCCAGCGCGCGCGGCGCAGGTCCCAGAGCACGCGCACCGTGGCGCCGCCCAGGTTCACGCGCCGCGACCCCGCGCGCCGCCAGAACTGCCAGGGACGCAGGTCGACGCGGCACTCCGCCGACGCGCCGTCGGCCCCCGAGATGGCCACCGCGAAGGCGTGCGACAGCAGGTCCCGCGACCACGACACCGTCACCACCCGCGAGTGGCCCGCCACCTTGGCCCGGTACACCGACGCCGTCACCGCCTTGCCCGGCCTGTAGTGCCCGTTCCTCGCCGCCGGCATGTCGTCCGCCGCGATCTCGCACGGCAGCGCCGGGCCCGCCTGCTCGCCGCTCACCCTCTGCGTGTGCATGGCCGGCCGAGACCTCTGTAAACTAAACTACAGCAGACGCCACGTCATGCACGCACACTGCTCCTGCCGCCGGAGCTCGCTCGCTCGCTGGATACTGCTGCCGGAGCTGGGGAAGAAAAGGAAGCGGAGGAGAGGAGGCGCAGGTGGAGGGAGAGAGGGATATATAGCGCGGGGGAGGGGAGGACGGCCGTGGTGGTTGCGGATGATAAGGTGGGTGATGAGCTCCCCGCTGGGCGAGGTGGGACTAATCTCCGTGTCCTGCGGGCGATCAGCTTACATAATTGGCATCCATGGCTGGCTGGACTACCAATCCATTCCATTTTAGAGTACTTCATTTCATTTCATTTCATGGGCTGGACACTGGTGTGTGTATGCATGCATACACATCTTAATAATAATAATAGTAATAATAATTAATTGCCTTGGCTAGGATACATTCATGCATGCATGCATGCATGCATCCATGGGCCATTTTATGTACCTTGGGACAAATCTGATGTGTTGTCTCTGCTGTTTGTATCTTCTGGCAGCTGGCTGGTTTGGGGGTTTCTCTTTCTGCTGTGTGAAAATGGGGCAGTGATGTGTGGTGAGCATTTGACATCTTGGGGTGGGTTTGTTTCTCGGCCTTGATGCATTGGATCCACAAAACAATCTCAGGATCAAGTTCTGCATTTCCTCTGACTGAAAGTGACCAACAAAAAATATCATCTTGCTGGTGTGATGATGGTTGCATGCACCCCCTGAGCATGGTGACAGGGTGACATTGGAGGGTGGGCAGTGTCACTGCCCACTGTAACACAGATCCGAATTCTGTGTGCAGCAGACTGACTGACTAATCAACCGGCCCTCAGGTTCTCCAGCACCAGTACACAGATTCAGATGCAGGAGAGGAATTTGGGAAAGGGAAAAGGAGGAGCAGGAAGGGGACACAGAAATCCGGGGCATGTGATGGAAGCTACTGGAAGCATGTGTGCATCCTGCTCATCACCCATCATTGGGCACTCCAGATCTGCTCCACACTTGCACTTAACAAATGGATAAATGTGTGTCAGTGTATATGTATGTGTGCATGATCATGATCATAGAGATGGGTACATGAAATGCACACACACACACACACACACAGAGAAAGTACAGCTCTAAGGCTCTGGAGGAGCATGTGAGCCAAGCAAGATGGGGAGGAATAATTGAGCATTACGGTTTGTGATGAACGCAGGCGAGCAACAGCTCGAACACCATCATGTAGCCAAGAAAGTCAACAATACAAAAAAAAGGGGGAGAAATCGAAAGAAAAATATGCACTTCTTATGAACTATTCCTTTGGCATGCCCTTGCATGAAGACGGTATCTGCATGATTTGACTTGCTTGGCACAGAAAACCCTCCGTTGACTTCAAAAACCTCCAGACAACTTGCGCTGGTGGGAGTGAGTATCATATGAAATGTAATCCACAAGCACCTGCGGCAGCTTCTCCATTGAAAAAAGGAAGAGGAGACGGCAAGGCCAGTTTTGCACAACAATGGTTCTAAGAGACTCCCTGCTGCTGCTGCCGCCGGTGCCTAAAACAAGACGCGGCCAAGATGTACATGAAGGAGTCATAACCTCTTCTGATCTGCCTTCAAGCGGCACCTGGTCAAGGTTTCCTCGCGGTGCTGTGCGGGCACTCTGTTCAGGATCACCTCTAGGTCAGCCTTGTGCTTTCGTCGCATCGCACTGAGCTCCTCCTTCTGGTTTGCTAACAAATCTGCCAGCTTTTCGTTGAGATCTGCTGTGAGATAACCGCCGTCTGAAAGACGAGAGCTGGTGCCAGCGGAAGCTCCTCCCGAGTTCCTGTTGACCACATCCGGGGGGTTCGACAAGTCCACTGATGATGACATTCGCTCACAAACACCCTCTACATTATTGCTTTTCAGTGTCCCGTTTGGCATATTATCATAGATCCGTTGGTCCTCCACCGGGTGAGAGATTTCAATATCTCTTCTGGGTGAGTCTGACCAGTATTTCCGGCCAGAAGGAAGCTGCTCTTGTATAAAACCATTGTTTGTTGCATCAACCTCGTTACGAAGCTCAGAAGTCTCACCGTTGTCGGATTCTGAATTATCAGTCTCGGAATGACCTCCTTCATCCCCTTGGTTGTCAACCGATTCATCAAACGCCCATTCAGGAATATGTGCCTGTATTTCAGAATCTATCATTTCTGCAATCGCAGTAACATCTTGGTCTGTGAGATCCAGCTGTACAACCATCTCAGTAGCAACGCTAATTGAAGTGTCAGCTTCAATATCAAACGGAAAATGGATGTTTTGGGCATGACCTGCAAATTGCAATTGAAAATATGTATGAATTGTGGCAAGCACTAAACTAGCTATATAATGACAATTACAATCGGTCTTGCCATAAATACCTGTTGAATCGGCAATCCGCAGTTTCAAAAATATTGTATTTAGGTCCTTCCGCTGACTCTCAACGGTGATCCTTCGACTAGTCGCAGCATGTCGATCCCTATTGCTGTGTATATCACTTGGATGTGTTTCCCCCGTGCTACCTGCATTCCACCATAAGATTGAAATGTGAAAAGGAGGAAACCTCATCGGTGAGCTTGTGTGAGGTCATTGAGCTTCTACCTGTTCGTCCCCGGGAGCCAACAGACGATGCTGCTCTGTAATTCGCACTTGGGTTCGAACTGCCAGCAGCATCTGGCATGTTTATTGTAAGGTTAGATGGGGAAGATAGCAACTTTACTAAATCATGCATCAGTAGTTTGAGATATGTCTCCAGTTCAGTCATTTATTACCTGATGCATTCGTATTTGACTGTACTGGATAGAAGATTCTTTCATCATCAACATCTAGGAGAAAAGGATCCACTAATAGTTCTTCTGCTGAGAGCCTTTGGGAAGCTTGGGCTATGCATTTCTCTATAAAAAATTTAACTTCAGGATCCTCAATCTTAGCCAGTGAACCAGGCTTTTCACCCTGTAATATAAGAATCAAGAGACTAAGGCAGTCAGACTCTAGTGTTTGATAAGATACTCCACGGTAACAAACAGCCAGGAAGTGCCTAGTAGGTTAGGACATACTCCTATGTGCATACCAGAAATAATGAAACAGACACTTATAAGTTATGGTAGAGCAGAGAAATTATCATTCCAAAAGTTCTGCATCTACATCTTGCCAGTGTGCTTTAACACAAATTATTATGTACTCTCTTAGAAGTTGGATATTTTTAGTACTCCCTCCATTTGTTTTTACAAGACGTTTCAGACAGCTTGCTTTGTACTGTTTTGAACAGTGTCTGAATGTCTAAAACGTCTTAAAAAAATGAACAGAGGTAGTCAGTGGCAGACCCAGAAATAAAATGCAGGGTGTGCACACTTCAAAAAATCAATGTATATTTTCATTGGCTTGAATGGGCCTTAAAAATCAATTAATTATTACATGGTAAGAGAACATTTTCCAAAATTCTGGGTGTGCCATGGCACACCTGGCACACCCCCTAGGTACGCCACTGGAGGTAGTAGTAATAACATTTGTCAGATCTAATCTCACAGATTGTATAAAAGCTTAACTGTATTGGTAGTTCAACAGTATAGTTTACAATCCTACGTAAACAGCGATGAGTGGAAAAACAGATAACAGGCCTATGCTTGCAAACACATTTACTGTCAAATACTTAACAAGTAAAGAAACACACGTCCCATTTTAAATGATACTTGTTTTTAAGAGTTTCTAGCGTTCTTATACTATGCAAGACAATTCTTGCGACTATTCCAATAATCTGGAAGACAAATGATATTCTGCCAACATAACATTTTAAGACGATGTCAACCCTAAAAACATTTTATTTTTATGCTTCTGAAAAAAAAGAATCAACCTGAAAAATATAAGAGAAAAACATAACTGTAACAGTTAGGAAATTATGATTGTTATGCCATTTGATGCTATGTATATACTGAAATCAGAAAGAATGTTAGAATTGCCCAGATGATGAATTTGCAGCTATCAAGATAAATAGGTCAGTGCGAACAGCAATAATCATGTCGCGACAGTACTTTCTATGTCACTTTATTGACTAAAATTATCAGGAAAATAAAAATGAAATATAACACAAAGCATAAGAAGACTAACATCAGAAACTTTCTTGTATATCTGTGCTGCATTGGAGCATTCACAATATGGGTACTCAAATGTAACAAGCTCCAGTAAACACATCCCAAATGCATAAATGTCTACAAGCTCATTGTATTCTTCATCATAGAGTTCTGGCGCCATGAATTCCGGTGTGCCTATGAAAAGACAGATACAACATTAGAAAGACCCAACTACAAATTCAGAAGAACAAACATAGATATACGCAACTGAATCGGTTACCAATGATGCTATGAGCTGAGCGTGCATTGTCTAGGATGGTTGCTAATCCCAGGTCTCCAATCTTTACTTCCCCCTGGTTTCCATTCACAAATATGTTATCACATTTCAAATCTCTATGGATTATTGGTGGATCATGGCCGTGGAGGTACACTAGACCACTCAAGATTTGCCTTGACCATTTCTTCAAAGCTCTAATGTCTACCTTCTTGTGCTTAATACGGTACCTAAAAAGATAAGGCAGTGTGAAAAATATTCAGTGACAGCTTAGGCATATGGAAAGACGTAAGGTATATGATAAATCCGGCATGTTGATTTAGTTTCTGCGAATACTGCTTCCTTATTGGCACGGCCATGCTAGGATCAAATATGTGTTTGGGAACACGTAACAGACTAATTTTTTATTTATGTCCTAAGAACGACATATATATGTAGATGATGACAGTAGTGTTAAAGAAGGTGGCATCAGCAACTAATTACACGTGTTCAACTTTATTAAAAAGCTGCAGCCAAGAGGGAGCATGAGAGCACGGACTGGCGCAATGTTCCTGATGTGAAGACTTCTGTGATGAAGTTTATGTTGTTGTTTTTCTTGTCGAGCCATGAATTGTAGAACTTGATTATGTTCTTGTGCTTGAGCGTCTTAAGCAACCGCACTTCTGATCTCAGCCTCTCCAAATCATCATTGTTCCGTAATATATCACCCACTTTGATTTGGTTCCAGGCAACTTCTAGCCCTTCCAGTTGATCAAAAGCCTTGTAGCTATCGACAGAATCTGAATTAAGGATTCCAAATCCATAGAAAGATCTGTAATAAAATTAGAAAGTAGAAGTTGCTAAAGGTACATGATTAAGATAGAACATTTTAATGGGGCTAGTATGTTCTAGTTCTGAACATAGCGTGCAAGTTGAAACATCAAAAATACTTGTCTTGCTTTTGCATGAGGAATGCACAATGCGCAACCAAATGAACTGCTCACATGAAAACTACTTTAACCTTGACAGCAACAGAAATATGCAGTGAAAAAAAATCTGGTTATACAAGTATGTCGACAGTTACCATTAGAAACAGGATTGAAGTATAGCTGAAATCTTGCACTAAAATGGCGTTATTTACTTTTGAACATCCCAATTTCTCAAAGAGTGGCAACAGGTCAACAGCTAGGCATATACAGTCATAAACCTTCCACACAAGCAACAACGCAGCCAAGTAATGAAGTCTCGAATTCAGTCAAAATTAGGCATATATAATTGACATATCATTCCTGAAGGAGAGGCAGTAAGTGTACGCCAACCAATGCGCAGCAGGAAACAGAAACTTTGAAATGACAAATGCATCAAAAATTGCAGCTGGGTCGTGTGCAGACTGTACGGCGCAGAGGCTGGGACATTATTCTTCCTTACTAAAAAAGGGAATCACAGCAGGTGAATGGCAGCTAAAATCTCATTCAAATGAAAAAGAAAGGACAGGTTCTCCCACCCCCATACACACCGAAATAGCAGGAATAAATACCAAAACTACAGCAGAAATCAACGCATCACTAGGATGAGACCGTTGCATATCGCAAAAAGCCTGTGTGGACTGCGTAAAAATCGAATCTTAACCAACGGGGACAAGTCAAACGACCCTAGACACAAACAAATCGGAAATATGACAAAAAGGCGAGTAATCACAGCAGGTTAATGCCAGCTAAACTCACACAAACGACAGGTTCCCACAGAGTAGATAGCAGAACTCAAGGCATATGGTACTGTTTCAAATTGTGAAAGCCTACGTGGACTGATTAAATATCAAATCGTAATGGGATACATGATTGAGAAAGAACACTTTAACAGGGTTACCATGCTCTGGACAGGACACGCAAGTCAAAATTAACAGTTGAACTGCTAACATGAAACTTGAAAACTACATAACCCTTGACAAGAGTAGAAATATGCAATGATGAAATGGGTTATACAAGGTATGTCTTGACAGTTAGCATCGGATCCAGGATTCAAGTATAACTAAAAACGTTCACTAAAACGGCACGATTCACTTTCGAGCGTCTCTATTTCTCAAAGAGTGGTGACAGCTCCGCACATAAAGTCAGCAGACCTCCCACACAAGTGACACCACAGCAAAGTAATAAAAACAGTTCCGTATCTCCCCGATTGCTCGCCGAATCTAGTCAAAATTAGACATGTATGATTGCCCTATGGTTCATACAGGGACAGCAACTAACTGTATGCCAGCCAATGCACAGCAGGAAATGGAAACTCTCAGATGACAAATGCATCCAGGAATCACAGCTGGGTCGTGTGCCCTGCAGAGGTCGGGCTATTATTCTTCAATTATATTAAAAAAAATCCAGCAACCACAGCAGGTCAATGACAGCTAAACTGGAGAAGAAATAATGGGGGGTTTTCCACCGAGGAGATGGATAGCTTTCAAACCCCCCGAAATACCAGGCATAAATAGCAAAACTTGAACGGAAATCAACGCATCACAGGGCATATGGCACCGTTTCAAGCAGCGAAAGGGTCAGCGGACCGGGTAAAAACCGAATCTTCACCAATCAGGAGGAGTCAAACGACCCTAGAAACGAATCGAACGGGAACCGGCGCAGTCAATGGCCGGAGGGGCTCGCCGTGGAAAGGATACACCGTCTTGAACGCGCCCTTGCCAAGAACCTCCGTGTACTGCATCAAAGAGAACAAAGAAACAGGGGACGCCGCCGCGGCCGAATCAGCAGATGTTCGGGTAGAGAAAGGAGGAGGGGGGGAGAGGGAATGAAGAGGGTGGATGGCGGCGGGCGGATCGTTACCCGTCCGTAGCGGCCGGTGGGGTCGACCTCGGCGAACTCCGGCTCGGCGTCCGTCTCCGGCGGCGGCGTGGGAGGCATGTCCCCGGCGATCCGCGGCTGGGGGCTGGGGGTTAATTGGGATCACAGGAGTCTCGCGGCGGGAGCAGGCTTTGTGGCGCCCATGGCGGCTGGGTCACGGCGATCTGAATGGCCGTGGGGGGGAGAAGAGAGAGAGCTGACAGAGAGAAAAATGGTGGTGGTTCGTCAGAGTGATGGGGAACTCCTCCGGGCGTGCGTGGGCGAGGCCCGAAGGGCAATCCCTATTTGGCGCTGCAGGCGCCGGTTACAGCTGTTTCCGCAAACCGGCGCCTGCAGCGGAGTTAGATGGGCTCGGCCCAACTACCTGTTTGATACTCAAAAATATCATTAAACCTACACCACTCGCGAAAGCAAACCTCCTTTCATTCTTCTTATAATACATGAAATGCCAACTATGTAATCCATTTTTTTCCCCTTTCTTTTTTTTGTTTCCTGTTTCCTTTTTTCTTAAATGCGTGAACTGTTTCGAAATAGAGATATTTTTTTCTAATTCGTGAACTTTTTCTTTAAATTGATGAACTTTTTTTAATTTCAATAATTTTTTTAAAGTTTAATGATATTTTTTTCAATTTCAATGAACCTTTTTTCAATCTTGATTAACTATCTTTTCAAAATGAATGAACTTTTTAACATTTTGATGAACTTATTTTAAAAATGGATGAACTTTTCTAAATCCTATGAACTTTTTTCAATTCGATGAATATTTTTTGTCAAATCCAATGAACTATTTTCAATTCGATGAACTTTTTTTAAATCCGATGAACTTTTTCCAAATCCGATGAACTTTTTGAGAATTGATGAACTTTTCTCAGATCTATTTCTTCCATTCTCTTTTTTCCTTTTTCCTTTTTTCTTCTTTTTTCTCTGTCCTTTTCTTCTTTCTTTTTTCAAATTCGTAATTATTTCTTCGAATAGATGAACTTGTTTTCAAAATCCATGAAATGGTTTTTTTCGAAACTCGTGAACTTTTTTCAAATTGTGAACCTTTTTTCAAAAATCGATGAACTTATTTTTCAAATTAAATGAACTTTTTCTTTTGTTGAACTTTGTCTCAATATCGATGAACTTTTAATAAAATTTGATGAACTTTTTTCAAAATTGATGATTTTTTTTCAAAATCGACGAACTTTTTTCAATTTAGATGAACTTTCTTCAAATTTGATGAACTTTTTATTCAAATCGATGAACTACTTTCATTGTTTGATGAACAATTTTTTGAAAATCAATGAACTCTTTTGAATTTGTGAACTTTTTTTTGAATAAATGAACTTTTTCGATTTGGTGAACTATATTTTTAATATGCGAACCTTTTTTGCATGACGAACTTCATTTGTAATATGTGCACATGTTTTCAAATAAACGGAAAATCTAAACACTACAGTATAATCCGAAACTAATAGTGCGTCTACGTTTCTATCTTTAATTGTTTCGCGCTGTACGGAATCACCAGAACTTGGTTGGTCAAGTGGTTTGGTTCGCTCGTTGAAAGCGTGAGCGCGTGAGATCGATTCAGATCATCTGCGCTTTTTCGGCCGTGGTTTTTCGCGCGCGCTGCGCGGTTTGTGGGCCGGCCCATGCAGCCGCTGCTGCGGGCGCCGGTTAGCTTGCGCGGCGCTGAAGGCGCCCAATAGGACCTCCCGGCCGGAAGCGCAGATTTGTTTTGTTCGTCCGAGGCTGAAAAGCCTGCTCGCTTTTAGCCCACTTACGGTTTTTTTTTTGAGTAACTTTTAGCCCACTTACGTATGAGGCCAGGGTCGTATATCGAGGCCGTGTCGAAGACTACAGAACGATTTTCTCTGCCCCTCGAAGAAGTTTAGAGAACAACTAATTAGCGAGCGCTCTTTCGGGAGCCTCGCAACGATCAGCGTCACTTGGCGCGCTCTCAGCCATTCTCCACGTGTCACATTCTGGGTGCTCCCTTCGAATTTTGTGTTTTCCTTTTTTCGCACATGTTTTCGGCTTTTTAAACGGTTTTTTCAGGTTTTTTCGACATTTTGATTTTCCACCGGTCTTCCCTAGCTTTTCGATAAAAAAACAAAAAAAAATTTGCATAGAAAAACGTGTTTTATTTTTTTCTTCACGAGAGTCACGGCCGTGCCTCTCGAAAACGGAAAAAATAACATGTCTTCTGTTTTTTTTCTTTCACGAGTGTCACGGTTTTGCTTCCGCGAGAGGCAAAGTTGTGCTTTCGCGAGATTCATGGCCATGCCTCTCGGAAACGAAAAAAAACGCGTTTTCTGTTTTTTTTTTCTTT
>NC_057795.1:16475852-16504006 GCF_018294505.1 Triticum aestivum
CTTTTGCGAGAGTCACGGCCGTGCCTCCTCGGAAACGGAAAAAGAATGCGTTTTCTCTTTTTTTTCCTTCGTGAGAGTCACGGTATTGCTTCTGTGAGAGGCACGGTTATGCTTTTGCGAGAGTCACGGCCGTGCCTCCTCGGAAACGGAAAAAAACGTGTTTTCTGTTGTTTTTTCTTTTGCGAGAGTCACGGTTTTGCTTCCGCGAGAGACACGGTTGTGCTTTCGCGAGAGTCACGGTTTTGCTTCCACGAGAGGCACAGTTGTGCTTCCGCGAGAGTCACGATCGTGCCTCCTCGGAAACGGAAAAAAAATGTGTTTCCTTTTTTCGCAAGAGTCACGGTTTTGCTTCCACGAGAGTAACTAATATGCATATAAAATCTTCAATAATATGCATGAAACAGAGAATCTACCCTCTATGTGTCATTTCAACTGATGGAAATGGGAGACACATAAGTTTAGGGAAGGAAAAAAACGTGGCTAACTATGTCAGTCAAAGAAAAATCATGAAGTTCATTACTGCTCGAAATGAAATGTATAACAAACTGAATCGTCTTAATTTAATAACAGAAACATGATGCAATGATCAATAGGCCTGCTAGTCCCCACATCGACCTATGAAGACAAATATTTCGGGTCAACACCAAGCCTAGCAGAATCAAAGCTGGGATGGTTAGAACTTAGAAGGGTGTCCAAGGAGATATGAATGAGGTTACATACCTGTAGAGAGGCGCTCGCAAGAGAGATCTATGGCAACGAACGGTGACACGCAGCTATCCAGACACCGGAGAGGGTGACAACTCATGAGCAGTCCATGGAAATAAGAAAATTTGGCTAGGCCAAGCAGGTTGTGGCGTGGACGGAGGGGATGGGCCACTTGCCGGAGGAGGCGGCCGGCACTCGTACTGGCACGTATTTGCACGGACAAAAAACGACGTCGCCCTCGATCAGCGCCTTCATCAGTGAGCGGACGGAGGTAGCGAAGCGACTGCGGCAACTCAAAAGGGTTGGGGATAGGATGCCTAATGGAAGAGGAGCAGACCGCCGCGAGGCGCCGCAATGAGGGAGAGGAGGTGTTGCCAATCGATGTGCAGGCATCGCGTACATAGTTTTTTTATTAGGGTTGCTTCACGTGCAACGCTAGCCCGGTTCACCAAAAATCGCCGGGGTCATTCTTCGGAACAGCAGCCCATTTTTCGTTGTCTCGGCCTGCTCTGCCAAAGTGCCACAGTAAAGAGGCCCAAGAGGGCACAGCGGGACGACTGTGCCATCTGCTTCGTTCGTACTCGCACATTCCCCTCTCGTTAGGGTTTTCTTCTCCTCCCGGCGGCGTTTTGGCGATCGTCGTGGAGACCTCGCTCCCCAGCCTCCTCCGTCCGCTACGGGGTCTAGAGTGTTGCCTCTCGACTACCGCTGGCGGGGAGGAGTGGTTAGGGTTCCTCCGTCCGCGGCAACCCAGGTTTTCTCGGACAAGAGATCTTGATGGCAGGCTCGGCAGCAGATTCAGAAGCCGCGTTGAGCGATGTTGAGAAGATGATGAAGGAATTGGGTCTGAAAGAGGAGGATCTCTCGGACATAGTTGTGGAAGAAGGAGATATCCCGGAGGAGGAAGCTAGATGGATGGCGATCGCGCGAGTCTACAACGACAAAACATACAGTCAGTATTGGTTCTTCAGGAACATGCGGGTCGCTTGGGATCTCGCTCAAGAGGTGAAATTCAGGCCACTAGAAGACAACCTTTACACCCTTCAGTTTTCATGTTTAGGCGACTGGGAAAGAGTCATGCAGGACGGGCCATGGACTTTCAAGAACAAGGTGGTAGTGATTGAACCCTACGATGGATACACGAGGCCGTCCACCATTGAACTCAACAAGGTAGAGATTTGGATACAGATCCATGATCTGCCATACCTTCTCTTTCGGATGTTGAAACCACTTGCATCAACTGTTGGGGAGTTTATCTATGCCGAGCCAAAATCTCAAGACTTTGAAGGGAATTTCTTCAGAGTAAGGGTTAAAATAGATGTGACTAAACCTCTGAAAAACACGGTCTCTTTGGTCTTAAAACAGAAGAGGGAGATCTTCCTCGTGAAATATGAGCGGCTTCCCGATTGGTGTGCAGTTTGCGGGCATCTTGGCCACTTGTTCAAGGAGTGCGGGACTGGAATCCACCCTCCATCAGCATTGGTGTTCAAAAACCTTCGGGAAGATTGGTTCAGGGGGCCAGGCAGGGGGCCCGGAGAATGGAGAGAGGAAGGAGGCAACAGGGGCCGTGGCAGGTCAGGAAGGAACGGAGGTAGGGGAGGAGGCCGCACAGGCGGGAACGCCAATTCTACCACAGGTAGTCAAGCTCGGGACACAACAATGGCGGATGCAGAGGCGAATAGGAAGAGGGATGTAATGGAAGTGATTCAGAATTCAGGAAAATCAGCAACAGACCTGGAGGCTCTTGACGGGAGTGAGACATCGACCCTTCCGCTTGCCATAATACCTCCAAGCCCATCCAAACAGGATCCAAAGAGAACCAAGACAGCTGTGATCCAAAGTGACAAGAACTCCGGAAAGTTTACCACCAACAACAAAAATGATGCGCGTTTGGCGGGCCTCCCAGGGGGGTCGCGCCTGGCGCAATGAGTATTCTAACATGGAATTGTCGTGGGGCTGGAAAACCCGCGACAATTCATGAGCTTCGTGACCTCACGAAGCAACATGCCCCCTCTATCGTGTGTATCCTAGAAACTCAAATAGAGGGCTCCCGTGTGGAGAATTTAGTAGGTACTTTAGGTTTTGATAAAAGTTTTGTAGTTAGCAGTTCGGGTAGGAGTGGAGGAATTGGTCTTTTTTGGAAAGATGAAATAAAGGTTGAAGTTATCGGTTATTCTGAGTACCACATTGATGTTACTATTGATGCACTTGTTGAGTTTCAAACAAGAGTTACATTTGTTTATGGCGAAGCCCAGGTAAATCAGAGGTTTAGGACGTGGGGCATGCTTTGTGGGATTGCTGGTTTGAGTAATCTCCCCTGGGCGGTGATCGGTGACTTTAACGAAGTTATACATGCATATGAACATGATGGAGTAGGTCAGCGAAGCCAGGCTCAAATGGATGCCTTTCATGATGCATTGGATATATGTGGTCTAACGGATGTTGGCTACAGAGGCACCACATGGACCTTCGAGAAAAAGGTGGCTGGTGGTACGTACACTCGAGTCAGGCTAGATAGATGCGTGGCCAACGCAGCATGGTTATTGGCCTTTCCTTCGGCAGTTGTGGAACATAAGACATCAGCCTCATCTGACCATATACCCATCTTGCTGAAGTTGATGGATACACAAGCATGCAGGAGGGCCCCTCGAATGTTCAGATATGAAACCTGTTGGGAGAGAGACCCAACTCTAGCGCCAATAATTCAAGCGGGGTGGACGGAGACAGAAGGAACTTCGGTTCAAGCAATGAAAGATCGGTTGCGGTGTGTATCTGGGGATCTAGCAGCCTAGGACAAGGACCACTTTGGGAACGTACGCCGCGAGATCGCACACTTGAAAACGGAGTTGCAGAGACTGCGTGAGGTTCCAGGAAGAACAGGACCAGTCCATGCAGAACTAAAGATCAATGAATGTCTAGTCGAACTTTTTCACACAGAGGAAATGCTATGGAGGCAACGAGCACGCATCGACTGGCTGGTCCATGGGGACAAGAACACATACTTCTTCCACCTCAAGGCATGTAGACGCAGAAGGAAGAATAACATCAAATCGCTCCTACGTGGCGATGGACAGTTGACAGAAAATGTTGTTGAGATGGAGCAGATGATCACCTCGTACTATAAGGATTTATACAATACCGAGGAGGTGCAGGGGATGGATCACGTCCTCCAGATGGTCCCTAGCAAGGTCACAGCCGACATGAACGAGATGCTAAATGCTCCTTACACCCCAAAAGAAGTCAAGGCGGCATTGTTTCAGATGTTCCCAACAAAAGCCCCGGGCCCGGATGGCTTCCCCGCCCACTTCTTTCAGCGTCACTGGGAACTTTGTGGAGAAGAGGTGACCTCGGCAGTCTTGAAAATTGTTGAAGGAACTGAATCTGCAGAGAGCATAAATGACACAGTGTTAGTCCTCATCCCGAAGGTAAAAAAACCCATCTTTGCTTTCTCAGTTCCGCCCTATAAGCCTTTGCAACGTCTTGTACAAAATTGCATCTAAGGTGATAGCCAACCGTCTGAAATTGGTACTACCGGAGATTATATCAGAAGAACAGTTGGCTTTCGTTCCGGGAAGACTGATCACTGATAACATCATTACTGCGTATGAATGCTTACACTTCATGAAGAGGAACAAAGCAAAGAAACACCAAGCATGTGCCCTTAAACTTGACATGATGAAGGCCTATGATAGAGTCGAATGGAGTTATCTAAAGGCAATCATGCTAAAATTGGGTTTTAGTGAGAGGTGGGTTAATACCATCATGAATCTTGTTACTGAAGGAAATATGCCCTAGAGGCAATAATACAGTTATTATTTATTTCCTTATTTCATGATAAATGTTTATTATTCATGATAGAATTGTATTAACCGGAAACATGATACATGTGTGAATACATAAACAAACATATAGTCACTAGTATGCTTTTACTTAACTAGCTCATTAATCAAAGATGGTTATGTTTCCTAACCATAGACATGTGTTGTCATTTGATTAATGGGATCACATAATTAGGAGAATAATGTGATTGACATGACCCATTCCGTTAGCCTAGCACTTGATCGTTTAGTATGTTGCTATTGCTTTCTTCATGACTTATACATGTTCCTGTAACTATGAGATTATGCAACTCCCGTTTACCGGAGGAACACTTTGGGTGCTACCAAACGTCACAACATAACTGGGTGATTATAAAGGAGTACTACAGGTGTCTCCAAAGGTACATGTTGGGTTGGCTTATTTCGAGATTAGGTTTTGTCACTCCAATTGTCGGAGAGGTATCTCTGGGCCCTCTCGGTAATGCACATCACTATAAGCCTTGCAAGCAATGTAGCTAATGAGTTAGTTACGGAATGATGCATTACGTAACGAGTAAAGAGACTTGCCGGTAACGAGATTGAACTAGGTATTGGATACTGACGATCGAATCTCGGGCAAGTAACATACCGATGACAAAGGGAACAAAGTATGTTGTTATGCGGTTTGACCGATAGAGATCTTCATAGAATATGTAGGAGCCAATATGGGCATCCAGGTTCCGCTATTGGTTATTGACCGAGAATAGTTCTAGGTCATGTCTACATTGTTCTCGAACCCGTAGGGTCCGCACGCTTAAGGTATCGATGACAGTTATATTATGAGTTTATGAGTTTTGATGTACCGAAGGAGTTCGGAGTCCGGGATGAGATCGAGGACATGATGGGGAGCCTCGAAATGGTCGAGACGTAAAGATCGATATATTGGACGACTATATTTGGAGTTCGGAAAGGTTCCGAGTGATTCGGGTATTTTTCAGAGTACCGGAGAGTTACGGGAATTCGCCGGGGAGTATGTGGGCCTTATTGGGCCATGCGGGAATAGAGGAGAGAGGCCAAAAGGAAGGAGTCCTGCGCCCCCCCCCCCTCTGGTCCGGATTGGACAAGGGGGCCGGCCCCCTTTTCCTTCTCCCTCTCCTCCTCTTTTTTTCGCCAACAAGGAAAGGAGGAGTCCTACTCCCGGTGGGAGTAGGACTCCCCCCTTGGTGCGCCTCCTCCATAGGCCGGCTGCCTCCCCCCTTGCTCCTATATATATGGGGGCAGGGGGGCACCCCAAAGACACAACAACAATTGATCCTTGAGATCTATTAGCCGTGTGCGGTGCCCCCCTCCACCATAGTCCTCCTCGATAATATTGTAGCGGTGCTTAGGCGAAGCCCTGCGGCAGTAGAACATCAAGATCGTCACCACGCCGGCGTGCTGACGGAACTCTCCCTCGACACTCGGCTGGATCGGAGTTCGAGGGACGTCATCGAGCTGAACGTGTGCTAGAACTCGGAGGTGCCGTAGTTTCGGTGCTTGATCGGTCGGGCCGTGAAGACGTACGACTACATCAACCGCGTTGTTCTAACACTTCCGCTTTCGGTCTACAAGGGTATGTAGATTACACTCTCCCCTCTCGTTGCTATGCATCACCATGATCTTGCGTGTGCGTAGGAATTTTTTTTGAAATTACTGCGTTCTCCAACAGTGGTATCAGAGCCTGGTTTTATGCGTAGATGTCATATGCACGAGTAGAACACAAGTAAGTTGTGGGCGATACAAGTCATACTGCTTACCAGCATGTCATACTTTGGTTCAGCGGTATTGTTGGATGAAGCGGCCCGGACCGACATTACGCGTACACTTACGCGAGACTAGTTTTACCGCCGTGCTTCGCACACAGGTGACTAGCGGGTGTCTATTTCTCCAATTTAGTTGAACCGAGTGTGGCTACGCCCGGTCCTTGAGAAGGTTAAAACAACACTAACTTGACGAACTATCGTTGTGGTTTTGATGCGTAGGTAAGAACGGTTCTTGCTCAGCCCATAGCAGCCACGTAAAATTTGCAACAACAAAGTAGAGGACGTCTAACTTGTTTTTGCAGGGCATGTTGTGATGTGATATGGTCAAGATGTGATGAGATATAAGTTGTTGTATGAGATAATCATGTTTTGTTGAAGTTATCGGCAACTGGCAGAAGCCCTATGGTTGTCTCTTTGTTGCATAAGATGTAAGTGCCAAATAATTGCTTTACTTTATCGCTATATGATAGCAATAGTTGCAAGAGCAATAGTTGGCGAGACGACCATGTGACGACACATTGATATAGATCAAGATGATAAAGATCATGGTGTAGTGCCGGTAACGATAGAGATCATGACAGTACTTTGGAGATGGAGATCACAAGCACAAGATGATGATGGCCATATCATATCACTTATATTGATTGCATGTGATGTTTATCTTTTATACATCTTATTTTGCTTAGTTTGACGGTAGCATTTTAAGATGATCTCTCACTAAATTATCAAGAAGTGTTCTCCCTGAGTATGCACCGTTGCAAAAGTTCTTCGTGCTGAGACACCACGTGATGATCGGGTGTGATAGGCTCTACGTTCAAATACAACGCGTGCAAAACAGTTGCACACGCGGAATACTCAGGTTAAACTTGACGAGACTAGCATATAACAGATATGGCCTTGGAACACGGAGACCGAAAGGTCGAGCGTGAATCATATAGTAGATATGATCAACATATTGATGTTCACTGTTGAAACTACTCCATCTCACATGACGATCAGACATGGTGTAGTTGATATGGATCACGTAATCACTTAGAGGATTAGAGGGATGTCTATCTAAGTGGGAGTTCTTAAGTAATATGATTAATTGAACTTGAATTTATCATGTACTTAGTCCTTGTAGTATTTTGCAAATTATGTTGTAGATCAATAGCTTGCGTTGTTGATTTCATATGTTTATTTTGATATGTTCCTAGAGAAAATTGTGTTGAAAATATGTTGGTAGCAATGATGCGGATTGGATCCGTGATCTGAGGTTTATCCTTATTGCTGCACAGAAGAATTATGTCCTTGATGCACCGCTAGGTGACAAACCTATTGCAGGAGCAGATGTAGATGTTATGAACGTTTGGCTAGCTCAGTATGATGACTACTTGATAATTTTGTGCACCATGCTTTATGGCTTAGAACCGGGACTACAAAAACGTTTTTGAAACGTCATGGAACATATAAAATGTTTCAAAGAGATGAAATTGGTATTTCAGACTCATGCCCGTGTCAAGAGGTATGAGACCTCTGACAAATACTTCACCTAAAAGATGGAGGAGAATTGCTCAACTAGTGAGCAAGTACTTAGATTGTCTGAGTACTACAATCGCTTGAATCAACTGGGAGTTAGTCTTCCAGATAAGACAATGATTGGCAGAGTTCTCTAGTCACCATTACCAAGTTACTGGAACTTCATGATGAACTATAATGCAAGGGATGACGAAAACGATTCCCGAGCTCTTCGTGATGCTGAAATCGACGAAGGTAGAAATCAAGAAAGAGCATCAAGTGTTGATGATTGACAAGACCACTAGTTTCAAGAAAAGGGCAAAGGGAAAGAAAGGGAACTTCAAGCAGAATGGCAAGCAAGTTGTCACTCCCGTGAAGAAGCCCAAAGATGGACCAAAGCCTGAAACTAAGTGCTTCTACTGCAAAATAAATGGTTACTGGAAGCGGAAATGCCCTGAATAAGAAGGATGGCAAAGTGAACAAGGGTATATTTGATATACAGGTTATTGATGTGTACCTTACTAGTGTTTATAGTAACCCCTGAGTATTTGATACTTGTTCGATTGCTAAGATTAGTAACTCGAAACAGGAGTTACAGAATAAACAGAGACTAGTTGAGGGTGAAGTGACGATGAGTGTTAGAAGTAGTTCCAAGATTGATATGATCATCATCGCACACTCTCTATACTTTCGGGATTAGTGTTAAACCTAAATAAATGTTATTTGGCATTTGCGTTGAGCATAAATATGTCTTGATCATGTTTATTGCAATACGGTTATTCATTTAAAATCAGAGAATAATAGTTGTTCTGTTTACATGAATAAAACCTTCGATGGTCATACACCCAATGAAAATAGTTTATTGGATCTCGATCGTAGTGATACACATATTCATAATATTGATGCCAAAAAGATGCAAAGTTTATAATGATAGTGCAACTTATTTGTGGCACTGCCGTTTGGGTCATATCGGTGTAAAGCACATGAAGAAACTCCATAAAGATGGATTTTTGGAATCACTTGGTTATGAATCATTTGATGCTTGCGAACCGTGCCTTTTGGGCAAGGTGACTAAAACTCCGATCTCCAGAACAATGGAACGAGCTACTGACTTGATGGAAATAATACATACTGATGTATACGGTCCAATGAGTGTTGATGCTCGTGGCGGGTATCGTTATTTTCTGACCTTCACAAGAGGAATTGAGCAGATATGAGTATATCTACTTAATGAAGCACAAGTCTGAAACATTTGGAAAGTTCAAAGAATTTCAGAGTGAAGTGGAGAATGATCATAACAAGAAAATAAAGTTTCTGCAATTTGATCGCGGAGACAAATATTTGAGTTACGAGTTTGGTCTTCAATTAAAACAGTGCGGAATAGTTTCACAAACTCATGCCACCTGGAACACCACAGCTTAATGATGTGTCCGAACGTCATAACAGTACTTTATTGGATATAGTGCGATCTATGATGTATCTTACCAATTTACCACTATCATTTTGGGGTTATGCATTAGAGACAGCTGCATTCATGTTTAAAAAGGGCACCATCTAAATCCATTGAGACGACACCGTATGAACTATGGTTTAGCAGTAAACCTAACCTGTCGTTTCTTAAAAGTTTGGAGTTGCGATGCTTATATGAAAAAGGTTTTCAACCTGATAAGCTCGAACCCAAATCGGAGAAGTGCGTCTTCATAGAATACCCAAAGGAAACTGTTGGGTACTCCTTCTATCACAATTCCAAAGGCAAAACATTCGTTGCTAAGAATGGATCCTTTCTAGAGAAGGAGTTTCTCTCGAAAGAAGTGACTGGGAGGAAAGTAGAACTTGATGAGGTAACTGTACCTGCTCCCTTATTTGAAAGTAGTTCATCACAGAAATCTGTTCCTGTGACTACTACACCAATTAGTGAGGAAGTTAATGATGATGATCATGAAACTTCAGATTAAGTTACTACAGAACCTCGTAGGTCTTCCAGAGTAAGATCCGCATCAGAGTGGTATGGTAATCCTGTTTTGGAAGTTATGTTACTAGACCATGATGAACCTACGAACTATGAAGAAGCGATGATGAGCCCAGATTCCGCAAAATGGCTTGAGGCCATGAGATCTGAGATAAGATCCATGTATGAAAACAAAGTATGGACTTTGATTGACTTGCCCAATGATCGGCGAGACATTGAGATTAAATGGATCTTCAAGAAGAAACAGGTGCTGATAGTAGTATTACTATCTAAAAAGCTCGACTTGTTGCAAAAAGGTTTTTCGACAAGTTCAAGGTGTTGATTACAATGAGATTTTCTCAACTGTAGCGATGCTTAAGTCTGTCTGAATCATGTTAGCAATTGCCACGTTTTATGAAATCTGGCAAATGGATGTCGAAACTACATTCCTTAATGGTTTTCTTAAAGAAGAGTTGTATATGATGCAACCAGAAGGTTTTGTCAATCCTAAAGGTGCTAACGAAATGTACAAGCTCCAGCGATTCATTTATGAACTGGTGCAAGCATCTCAGAGTTGGAATATACGCTTTGATAAGTTGATCAAAGCATATAGTTTTATATAGACTTGTGGTGAAGCTTGTATTTACAAGAAAGTGAGTGGGAGCTCTGTAGCATTTCTAATATTATATGTGGATGACATATTGTTCATTGGAAATGATATAGAAATTCTGGATAGCATGAAAAGATATTTGAATAAGAGTTTTTCAAAGCAAGACCTCGTTGAAGCTGCTTACACATTGAGCATCAAGATCTATATAGATAGATCAAGACGCTTGATAAGGTTTTTTCAATGAGTACATACCTTGATAATTTTTTGAAATAGTTCAAAATGGAACAGTCAAAGAAGGAGTTCTTGCCTGTGTTACAAGGTGTGAAGTTGAGTAAGACTCAAGACCCGACCATTGCAGAAAATAGAAAGAGAATGAAAAGTCATTCCCTATGCCTCAGTCATAGGTTCTATAAAGTATGCTATGCTGTGAACCAGACCTATTGTATACCTTGCTCTGTGTTTGGCAAAGGAATACAATTTTGATCTAATAGTAGATCACTGGACATGGGTCAAGAATATCCTTAGTGAGGACTAAGCAGATGTTTCTCGATTATGGAGGTGATAAAAGAGCCCGTCGTAAAAGTTACAACGATGCAAGCTTTTACACCAATCTAGATGACTCTAAGTCTCAATCTGGATACATATTGAAAGTGGGAGCAATTAGCTAGAGTAGCTCCGTGCAGAGCATTGTGGACATAGAATATTTGCAAAATACATACGGCTCTGAATATGACAGACCCATTGACTAAGCTTCTCTCACGAGCAAAACATGATCATACCTTAGTAATATTTTGGGTGTTAATCACATAGCGATGTGAACTAGATTATTGACTGTAGTAAAACCCTTTGGGTGTTGATCACATGACGATGTGAACTATGGGTATTAATCACATACAGATGTGAATATTGGTGTTGAATCACATGCTGATGTGAACTAGATTATTGACTCTAGTGCAAGTGGGAGACTGAAGGAAATATTCCCTAGAGGCAATAATAAAGTTATTATTTATTTCCTTATTTCATGATAAATGTTTATTATTCATGCTAGAATTGTATTAACCGGAAACATGATACATGTGTGAATGCATAAACAAACATATAGTCACTAGTATGCCTCTACTTGACTAGCTCATTAATCAAAGATGGTTATGTTTCCTAACCATAGACATGTGTTGTCATTTGATTAATGGGATCACATCATTAGGAGAATAATGTGATTGACATGACCCATTCCGTTAGCCTAGCACTTGATCGTTTAGTATGTTGCTATTGCTTTCTTCATGACTTATACATGTTCCTGTAACTATGAGATTATGCAACTCCCGTTTATCGGAGGAACACTTTGGGTGCTACCAAACGTCACAACGTAACTGGGTGATTATAAAGGAGTACTACAGGTGTCTCCAAAGGTACATGTTGGGTTGGCTTATTTCGAGATTAGGTTTTGTCACTCCAATTGTTGGAGAGGTATCTCTGGGCCCTCTCGGTAATGCACATCACTATAAGCCTTGCAAGCAATGTAGCTAATGAGTTAGTTACGGAATGATGCATTACGTAACGAGTAAAGAGACTTGCCGGTAACGAGATTGAACTAGGTATTGGATACCGACGATCGAATCTCGGGCAAGTAACATACCGATGACAAAGGGAACAAAGTATGTTGTTATGCGGTTTGACCGATAAAGATCTTCGTAGAATATGTAGGAGCCAATATGGGCATCCAGGTTCCGCTATTGGTTATTGACCGAGAATAGTTCTAGGTCATGTCTACATTGTTCTCGAACCCGTAGGATCCGCACGCTTAAGGTTTCGATGACAGTTATATTATGAGTTTATGAGTTTTGATGTACCGAAGGAGTTCGGAGTCCCGGATGAGATCAAAGACATGACGAGGAGTCTCGAAATGGTCGAGACGTAAAGATCGATATATTGGACGACTATATTCGGAGTTCGGAAAGGTTCCGAGTGATTCGGGTATTTTCGGAGTACGGGAGAGTTACGGGAATTCGCCGGGGAGTATATGGGCCTTATTGGGCCATACGGGAATAGAGGAGAGAGGCCAAAAGGAAGGAGGCCTGCGCCCCCCCCTCTGGTCCGAATTGGACAAGGGGGCCCACCCCCTTTTCCTTCTCCCTCTCCTCCTCTTTTCTTCTCCAACAAGGAAAGGAGGAGTCCTACTCCCGGTGGGAGTGGGACTCCCCCCTTGGTGCGCCTCCTCCATAGGCCGGCCGCCTCCCCCCTTGCTCCTATATATATGGGGGCAGGGGGGCACCCCAAAGACACAACAACAATTGATCCTTGAGATCTATTAGCCGTGTGCGGTGCCCCCCTCCACCATAGTCCTCCTCGATAATATTGTAGCGGTGCTTAGGCAAAGCCCTGCGACAGTAGAACATCAAGATCATCACCACGCCGTCGTGCTGACGGAACTCTCCCTCGACACTCGGCTGGATCGGAGTTCGAGGGATGTCATCGAGCTGAACGTGTGCTAGAACTCGGAGGTGCCGTAGTTTCGGTGCTTGATCGGTCGGGCCGTGAAGACGTACGACTACATCAACCGCGTTGTTCTAACGCTTCCACTTTCGGTCTACAAGGGTATGTAGATTACACTCTCCCCTCTCGTTGCTATGCATCACCATGATCTTGCGTGTGCGTAGGAAATTTTTTGAAATTACTACTTTC
This sequence comes from Triticum aestivum, assembly GCF_018294505.1. Classification (NCBI taxonomy): domain Eukaryota; kingdom Viridiplantae; phylum Streptophyta; class Magnoliopsida; order Poales; family Poaceae; genus Triticum; species Triticum aestivum. The sequence goes on from NC_057795.1 coordinate 16,488,894, forward strand.
TCCAACAGTTACTTCAGTAAAGTTTTCTGTCATGTTTAACGGGAAGAAGCTTGAAGACTTTGTTCCATCCAGAGGGATAAGACAAGGGGACCCGATTTCTCCATACTTATTTTTGTTGGCAGTAGAGGGCCTTCCGTGCCTCCTAAAATCAAGAGAGTCATCTAGTTTGCATGGGCTACAAGTGGCACCATCGGCGCCACCAGTAAACCATCTTTTATTTGCAGATGACAGCCTGCTGTTCTTCAAAGCAAGTTGTGAGGAAGCATCCAAGGTGAACCTAGTCTTAGACCAATACTGTCAAGCTTCTGGTCAGAGAATCAATCATGCCAAATCATCGATCTATTTCAGCAAGGGTGTCCCGGATAGTTTTACGGTTGCAAATGAAGAATCTGTTGAATGTTCCTAATGAAACTTTGAATGAAAAATACTTGGGCATGCCCTCGGATATCAGGAGTTCAAAGAATGGAGCCTTCAAGTATCTAAAGGATCGGTTATGGAGCAAAATTCAAGGATGGATTGAAAATGCTTTATCATCAGCAGGGAAAGAGGTGCTAGTGAAATCAGTTGCCCAAGCGGTTCCAGTGTTTTCCATGTCATGTTTCAAATTGCCTAGAGGTCTTTGTGAACACCTAAACATGTTGGTGAGGAAATTTTGGTGGTGGGGGGGGGGTAAAAATGGGAAACGCAAGCCTCATTGGGTTTCTTGGAAGACTATGACAGAACCAAAGAGTATGGGCGGCCTTGGGTTCAAGGATTTTGAGTTGTTCAACTTAGCCATGCTGGCCCGGCAAGCTTGGAGACTCCTGCAGTTCCCAGACTCTCTCAGTGCAAGGATCCTAAAGAGCATCTACTACCCAAACTCCACGATCCTTGAAGCAACACTAGGGGGTCACCCTAGCCAAGTTTGGCGCACGTTGGTGGAAGGCAGAGACACGTTGAAAGTTGGACTGATCAAGCGGATTGGAAAAGGTGAATCTACAAGTGTTTGGGATGACAACTGGATCCCCAGGGATGAGATGATGAGACCCTACGGTTGCATATCCCCCAATCCACCGGCGCTGGTCAGTGAACTTATCGACGCCACGACGACAACGTGGGACAGACAGAGAATTTCGGAGGTGTTTATGCCTATGGACGCTCATGTGATAATGGACATCCCTATATGTACATGGAATACACAAGATTTCTGGTGTTGGAACTTCGAGAAGAGCGGGAACTTCTCAGTTCGGTCAGCCTATAATATGATTGTGGCAATTCGACAGAGAAGGGAGGTGTCGGTGTCAAAACCGGCGGATCTCGGGTAGGGGGTCCCAAATTGTGCGTCTAGGCGGATGGTAACAGGAGACAAGGGACACGATGTTTTACCCAGGTTTGGGCCCTCTTGATGGAGGTAAAACCCTACGTCCTGCTTGATTAATATTGATGATGTGTGTTACAAGAGTAGATCTACCACGAGATCAAGGAGGCTAAACCCTAGAAGCTAGCCTATGGTATGATTGTTGTTCGTCCTACGGACTAAAACCATCTGGTTTATATAGACACCGGAGAGGGCTAGGGTTACACAGAGTCGGTTACAATGGTAGGAGATCTACATATCCGTATCGCCAAGCTTGCCTTCCACGCCAAGGAAAGTCCCATCCGGACACGGGACGAAGTCTTCAATCTTGTATCTTCGTAGTCTTGGAGTCCGGCTGATGATGATAGTTCGTCTATCCGGACACCCCCTAGTCCAGGACTCCCTCAGTAGCCCCTGAACCAGGCTTCAATGACGACGAGTCCGACGCGCATATTGTCTTCGGCATTGCAAGGCGGGTTCCTCCTCCGAATAATTTATAGAAGATTGTGAACACCAGGATAGTGTCCGGCTCTGCAAAATAAATTCCACATACCATCGTAGAGAGGATAATATTTACACAAGTTCAATCTGCTGACGTATTTGGTGGCGTGACGTCACACCACTACCAAGCCTTTACTCGAATTGTTTTTATTGTACCACCTCAGCACGTTTAGCGAAGCAGTTTCCTTGGCACGTCTTGTCGAAGCAGAGATTGTGTTCCCCTTATTCCGGGATTCCCATTAATACGGACGTGGGTAACCCAACCGCGCCCGTTGCCACGTCCCCTCCATCGAAGGAGGGTTCCAAACGGTCACGGGGACGGCTCTTGGTATTCTTCCTCTTTATAATGAGACCAAGGCCAGTTCTTTTTCTTTAATCCTCAATCGAATCCGCCCCTCGCCCCCGAGTTCCAACACCCAGGGCTCCAGATCCGGGTACCTCCGACCTTCGACAATGTCCGGCTCCGACCTACGAGGCCGGTGGATGCCCTCTTCCATCACGGAAGAAGACGTGCTAAAGCTGAGAGACGCCAGGTACTTGACCTACGAGATTTCGCATAGGTTGCCTACCCGAGGGCAAGTTATTCCTACTCCCGAGCCCGGCGAGAGCGTTGTGTTCGCGTCTCACCTCCGTCGGGGTTTAGGCTTCCCGATGGATCCCTTCGTGAGGGGGCTCATGTTTTACTATGGGCTGGAATTCCATGACTTGGCTCTGGAGTCCATCCTCCACATCTCATCATTCATTGTCGTTTGCGAAGCCTTCCTCCGCACTACCCCTCACTTCGGCTTGTGGCTCAAAACCTTCAACGTGGAGCCGAAGATGATTGAGGGGCGTCAGGCAGAGTGCGGCGGGGCGGTTATAAGCAAGAGGGTCGATGCTCCATGGCCCGAGGGCTCTTTTTAGGAGGAGCTCGGCTCGTGGCAACATGAGTGGTTCTATATCACCGCTCCAAGGGGCAGCAGGCAGAAGCCGCCGCCCGTCTTCCGCTCGGGCCCTCCACAACGGCTGACATCATGGGTCAACAAGGGGCTTAACTGGGGGCCGCCCAAAGACGTACCCCTGTTGCAGGACCGGATTCGAGACCTCCAAGAAAGGGAGACTAATCTGGTGGTGGTGGCACAGGTTATGCTGATCCGGCGCCTTCTGCCCTGCAAACGTTGCCCCCTCCGCCTGTGGGAATTTAATCCGGAGGGGCCACGAGCTCTCCAACACTTCATGGGTTTGACACCCGTGGAGATGTACAAACTGTTCTTCGGATCGCAAGAGATGCGTCCAGACTTGACCGAGGACGCCGGCCTAAGCTGCAATCGCCCGGATACTCAAGTAAGTAGCCCTGTGTCCGGACATATTGTCCATTTATTTATCATGGGTTTGCCTTTTAACCAGCTACCCTTGGACAGGAGTGGATAGCGCAAGCAAAACTGATACGGTGTCCGGCCCCCCTCCCTGAGACCACGTCGGATCCCGTGTTAGTAAAAATGTTGGAGTTCGCGCCTTCGGAGGAGGACGAAGGGGGGCACAGGGAAACTACCACCTCCGCCAAGGAGGCTTTCAGTAAGGGGGGAATCGAGAGTCCCTCCTTCCAGGGGGAGAAGAGGACTGCTTCCGAAGACCCGGAGGCCAAGGCCTCAAAGCGGGGAAAGGAATCTGCACCGGAAGGTCCTGTGCCGGGAAAGGCCCCGGCCGCACAGTCTCCCCATAGGAATCAACCCTCCAGTGAGCCGTAAGTAAAAAGGGGGATTTTTGTAATAGGGAACTCCCCTATATTATTTCCAAAGGTAACCGAAGTTTTCACCTTGTAGTTTGGATCTCAGCCCATCTCAGCAGAGCTCAACTTCGGGGGACCTTCGTCCGGAGATGATGGAAAGCGAGACGCCTCCATCTGCCGCCCCGTCGGGCGAGGTGGACAACCCTGAGGTGTCGTCACGGAGGGTCTCCCCGAGTCCGGCGGGGCCGAAAAGTCCGGCACCCATTGGAGTACGGCCGGTGGAGCTGCAGGATTTGCTCAAGAGGGCGTCTATCTCAGAAGATCACCGCATATTAATGAGTACGGTGATTGAAAGGATCTCATCCGCCAAGAGCGGGTTGTATGAGGCCATCGGAAGTTTGCTGACGGGGTTTGAGGTACGCAAAAAATGACATACCTTTTGACAGTTTTGCACATGAAGTGCGCCCTGTATAGATAGTAGCCCCTGAGACTTGGTATGCTGTCGAAAGTGATAGCGTGCCAAGGATCATAATCTCAGTTATAGAATGTCACCTTTCCTATGCAGGTGGCGGAACGCTCGGTGGCCAGCCAGACTGATGGAGTTGCCGAACTGAAGAGGCAACTCGATGTTGCGGATGCGGACATCGCACTGGTCAATAAACGACTTAACGAGTCGCAAGGTAGGTGGTTGCTATGCGGTTGCCTAGTAAGGGAGCTGGTGCCCGTTCCTTACAATTTGTATGCTTGATGCAGATGGCGCCGCTGCTGTGGAAGATCTTCGAGCAGAGCTTGCTCGAGCCAAGGAGCAAGCCAGGATAAGTGATGCGGCTGCCTTGAAGGCAGCAGAAGAGCTAAAAGCCGAAAAGGCTGCTCACTGCCGAAGCAGGGAAGAGTTGGCCGGAATGGCCTTGAAATTAAAAGATGCTACCGACCGTTGTGAGGTTCTTGAAGGAGAACGCCGAGTGGAGCAAGAGTGCCTGAAGAAGGCCGGCGCCGAAGTCAAGGATGCCCGGAGTGAGATGCGGGCTATGAAGGAGGAACTGCGTCAGGCCGGAGACATTGCGGCTGGAAAGCCCTTTCTTCTGCGTAGGAAGTTCACGGATCCGAAGTATGCTCAGCTGGGCCAGTTGTGTGGTGCGGAGGATCCTTATCTGGATTTGGCGGCGAGTGCGGCGGACGCAGTCGTGCACTTCCGAAGCCAGAAGGATCACGAAACGGAAGAGCTTTACTGGTCTCAATTCCATAGTCCAGAGCGTCCACTTCCATTGTCTGATTGGCTGGCTGAGTGGGCTGAGCTGAATAGATTGTCCGGACTTGCCATGACGGATGTGGTCACTCATCTGTGGCCGGAAAGGCCCAAGCCGAAGAGTTATTTTGGCTTGTTGCAGCAATTCCTTGGGGCGGTGTCGCATATCAAGGCGATGAAGCGGTCGGCATGCATAGAAGGTGCACGGATGGCTCTCGCCCGTGTGAAGACATACTGGGCGGACATGGATGCCACCGCTGTTGCATCCCGGGGTTTGGATAAGAGCCGATTACCCGCCGAGCACTATTTTGAGGAAGTCCTGCAGGGCGCTCATTTAATAGAGTCGCAGTGCTCGAAAGATGTCATGTTCAAATGACGTGTATGATTTGTGAGATCATGTTTATAATGCAATAGCTTTTTATACTTGTGCGTTCAAGTATTGAACTATCTCCTGTGCGGCCGTATATGTATGAATAACCTGAAAGTTGCAGTCTTTGGCTTCAGCCCCCACGCACATGGTGCGGGGGTGTTTGCAAAAAAAAGCGCTTTTTCACACTTAATCCAACGTCTTGGTCCTTTGAAGGAGGTGATAGCATAGCAAACTAGGCAACCGGACTATAATGCTTTATCACTTTCACTTAGCCATAGGAGCTCGATGGTGGGGCTACTATATAGCCCCTAGAGGCACCGCGCTCTCCGAACTTGGGGCGCGTATGTGCCTGACCGGGAAGCGGTCCTTCGTCAAAGCGGAGGAATTCTAAACATTCCCATGGTCGATCGAGTGGTTGACCAGTCTCTCACTGTATCATGACAGTCAGTTTTCGGCTTTCTCTACTGAGGCGCTCGCCCGGCCAAACCGGGGCACAATCGCAGTAGTTCTCCTGGTGCCGCGTTAGCCGATGGAGCGGAACGTAAGGCAGCAAAACATAGGAGCCGGGCAAACCCAACATTTGACCAAAGATATGATTCAGAGCTGATGCATATAAGGCCTAACTCGAGACGCCGAACACTCCCTGAGGTGTTCGGTCTTTATGATACCGGGAAGAACAATGCCCTAAGCCCCTAGTGTCCAGGTACATGCCGGAACTTTTGACGCGGCCGATGCCAAAACGCCAGCCTCCTCCTCGGTTATGGTAGAAAACCGAGGGATGTGTATCAACAAGAGACAGTAAAAAAGGTTTACGCAGGGTCTTAATCTGAAAAGAATCCTTGCAACGGGTCCCTGCTGCACGTCTGCCATGTGTCTCCGTTGTGCTGTATCCTGGACGGGTGTAGCACGTGCTTCATCTGTAAAAGAGAAGGACTTAGTTTGGAAGAAATATCGTACAAAGGTTGTATTTAAAATAAAGTATAATTTGGAAGATGAATAAACTTGAGCTTTATTGGCTCTCATCGTTTATACACGCAGCCCCTTGTAAAGGGGTATGCGGCTGGGAGGCCCCTTGTTTATTTACACCGGACTCGCCTAACCGTGTCCGAGGTCTGCATGACCTGTTTTTAGGGGCTTTGACCTGCAAGGTCGGATTAGTGTGTGGCTGTCAAGGCGGCCTCACGTTCTCCGTGGTCGAGGAACACTCGGAGTTACTCTTTAATGAGATTATGCCGCGTGGACCGGGCATTTTAGGCGTAAGAGACGCGTAATGTGTTATTGTGTTAAAGCGGGCGAAAGCTTCGCATCCCAGTAGTGCTTTGAGGGCCACTGTGAAATGTGGCGGTATGGAGAGTGAGCTTTTCGCGATGGAGGTTGTCGGATGAACCGGACACAACCTCTAGTGGTACAGAGTTTGTTCAATTGGCTTAAAGGCCTGGCGTCACTCCTTTGAAGGAAGTACTGCTATGGCGAATTTTGGTAGGGTCTATCCCCAGTCTGCGGATGGTGTCCTGGTATGACAGGTGCCGCACTGTGTTTTCGTGTTATCACATGAAGTGAGTTCACTGTTTTGACTTCTAGTGGGAAAGTCTTCTGTTTTCCGCCGTTCTGCTTGTGGGGTTCGTTGTCGTCTTCGCTTGGTGTGTCGAGCCCCTTGTGTTCGGCGTTAAGTCGGCCGGACTGTTTGAAGACCCAACAATCTCTGTGGGTATGGTTTGCAGGCTTCCCGGAGGTACTATGTATTTGACATAGCCTATCCAGAATTTTGTTTAGGTTGGATAGCTCGTCACTGTTGTCCTTGAGGGGCAGTGTTCTGTTATTCGGCCGAGAGCTTTTGAATCCGGCGTTGACCGCCGTGCTATTTGGGCCATTTTCCTTATTCCGGCGCTGATCCTTTCTGCGTCGTGATTTCCCATTTCCATCCCTGACTTCGGATGTACTTGGGTCGCTGGTGCTGCATCTAGCCAGCCAGCTGTCCTCCCCTACGCAAAAGCAGGTCATGAGGCTTGTGAGTGCGGCCATTGTTCTTGGTTTTTCCTGGCCGAGGTGTCTGGCGAGCCATTCGTCACGGACGTTGTGCTTAAAGGCTGCTAAGGCTTCGGCGTCCAGACAGTCGACTATTTGGTTCTTTTTGGTAAGGAACCTGTTCTAGAATTTGCATGCTGACTCTCCAGGCTGTTGAGTTATGTGACTTAAATCGTCTGCATCCGGAGGGCGGACATAGGTCCCTTGAAAATTTGCTCGAAACGCATCCTCGAGCTCTTCCCAACTTCCAATTGTATTTTCTGGGAGGCTTTTGAGCCAATGCCGAGCTGGCCCTTTGAGCTTGAGGGGTAGGTATTTTATGGCGTGGAGATTGTCTCCTCTAGCCATATGTATGTGTAGGATATAATCCTCAATCCAGACTTCGGGGTCTGTTGTTCCGTCATATGCCTCTATGTTTACGGGTTTGAATCCCGCTGGAAATTCATGATCCAGTACCTCGTCGGTGAAACATAGTGGGTGTGCGGCGCCCCTGTATTTAGGTGTGCCGTTGTCTTCAAACGCTCGGCGGGTTGTGTTGCTTCCTGGAGTCTTCTTTTTTGGCCCATAGATAGACCTGATCGGGTCATCCTTTTTCTGAGGATCTTTATGCTGATCGTGTGCTGGCTTGTGTGCGGAGCCCCTTGCTGTTCTTAGCCTATCGTCTGATCGTCTATCCGGGCAGGCGGCCTCTTTCTTTTTTGACTGCGGGGGCTCTAAGGCCTCCTCGTCGAATTCGGGCAACAACTTGCGCTTCGGGTAACTCTTTGTCTGGCGACTAGCGTCATATTTATCTGCGGTATTGAGTACTTTGCTCCATCTCATTCTGAATGCGTCCTCTGCTATTTTGAGCTTCCGCTTTTGCTTCTTTAAACTTCTTGCAGTAGCGACGAGCCTTTTATGAAGGTTCTTATGCTCTGGTGATGTGTTCGGCGTGAGATCGTCTAGGCTCTTGTTTTCGCCGGGGATGGGTTGCTTGTCCAGTTCACCGTGTTCGGATGATTGCTTGGTGGCATGTTCGCCGTCCACTGCTTCGCCCTGCTCTAGGGCCGGGTCTGTATGGGTGCCGTTTTTATCGAGGCGAGACTTCGGGCGGCGCTTGCGTCGCCGTTTTAGTTCTTTGCTGGGGGAGTTGTCCTTCGCCATGTCCCGTTGTTCCTCATTATCGCTTCCTTTTGGTGTATACACCATGTATACGTCGTGAGTTGGGGTGGCTTTCCAGTGCCTGATAGGCGCTGGTTCTTGGTTGTCTCCGGCATCGTCGTCCATACCGTCGATGTCTTCGGAGTTGAAGTCTAGCATGTCGGTTAGATCGTCGACAGTGGCTACTAAGTGGGTGGTGGGTGGGCGTTGAATTTCTTCATTGTCCGCATCCCAACCGCCCTGACCGCAGTCCGGCCAGGGCTCTCCTGATAACGAGAGATACTTTAGCGAGCTCAAGATGTCGCCGAAAGGTGAGTGTTGAAAGATGTCCGCGGCGGTGAACTCCATGATCGGTGCCCAACCGGATTCGGTTGGAGGGGGCGCGGGAGGTTTGGAGTCCGGCAAGGAGTCCGGCACCTCGGAGTCACAAGCTTCATGAGGGACAAGGTCAGTGCTCGGCTCTATCGCCCTAGAGGTTGCAGCCCCCGAGGCGGTGTCTAGCCATCCGTCCTCGATTTGCGCAGCCGGCTCCGAATTGAAGATCGGAGCGGACTCGAGTGCGGCCTCCAGGGTACTATCCAGCTGCAGAGCTAAATCATGCCCATCGTGACAGTGCGGCGCGCTTGGCTGTGGCCCGAACCCATCGAAGATCAAGTCCCGCGGATGTCAGCCGTGAAGTTCAAACTTCCAAATCTGACCTGACGGCCAGGGGCGTAGCTTTCGATCTGCTCCAGATGGCCAAGTGAATTGGCCCGCAGTGCAAAGCCGCCGAATATGAAGATCTGTCCGGGGAGGAAGGTCTCACCCTGGACTGCGTCGTTGTTGATGATCGAAGAGGCCATCGAGCCTATCGGTGACGACATAGAGGAACTCTCAATGAAAGCACCAATGTCGGTGTCAAAACCGGCGGATCTCGGGTAGGGGGTCCCGAACTGTGCGTCTAGGCGGATGGTAACAGGAGACAAGGGACACGATGTTTTACCCAGGTTCGGGCCCTCTTGATGGAGGTAAAACCCTACGTCCTGCTTGATTAATATTGATGATGTGTGTTACAAGAGTAGATCTACCACAAGATCAAGGAGGCTAAACCCTAGAAGCTAGCCTATGGTATGATTGTTGTTCGTCCTACGGACTAAAGCCATCCGGTTTATATAGACACCGGAGAGGGCTAGGGTTACACAGAGTTGGTTACAATGGTAGGAGATCTACATATCTTTATCGCCAAGCTTGCCTTCCACGCCAAGGAAAGTCCCATACGGACACGGGACGAAGTCTTCAATCTTGTATCTTCGTAGTCTTGGAGTCCGGCCGATGATGATAGTTCGGCTATCCGGACACCCCCTAGTCCAGGACTCCCTCAGGAGGCATGGCTCAAAGGCTCGCCAGGGCCTTCGTCATCCACGACCGAAACTACCATGTGGAAAACAATGTGGAGAACACAAGTACCAGGCAAGGTTAGCATGTTCTTATGGCGCTTGTCAAAGCATTCTCTTCCCACTAATGACGTGCGGGCGCATTGGCACATGGCGGACTCCAGTGCGTGTGGCTTCTGCGGGGCTGAGGATTCTTGGAAACACTCTTTGATCGACTGCACCATGTCTAGGTGTACCTAGGCATTGGTAGATGAAGAGCTGGCTCAAGCGATCGCATCAACAGTGGAACCGAATGCTAAACAATGGATTTTCACACACATAGATTCGCTACCTCATGATCAGTTTGTGAAGCTCTCGGTAACACTATGGGCAATTTGGGCGGCGAGACGGAAAGCTATCCATGAAGGGATCTTCCAGAGCCCACATGCAATATGCAGTTTCATTAACCACTACCTATAAGAACTGAACATGATCAAGGAGATGATGAAGCCTCAGGGGCGAACCACAACTGCTACCACAGGAGTTACCGCGGCTAGACCGAAAGCACCACCGACTGGATTTTGCAAGATTCATGTTGATGCTGGGGTGCACTTTGCCTCTCGGGGTGCAGCCGTTGCTGTCTGCAGGGATGGCATGGGAAGGTATATGGGCAGCTCAGCCCTAGTCATAGAAGGGATGCATGATCCAGCAACGTTGGAAGTGATAGCTTGCAGGGAAGCACTGGCTCTGGCAGCGGATCTGAACATCAATAATCTGGTGGTGGCCTCTGATTCTAAGCAAGTAGTAAATGATATCAACAATGAAGCAATGGGTTCTAGTGGTGCAATAATCAGAGAGATCAAGTCTAGGTCTTTACTTTTCAACTGTAATTTTACTTTCGAAAGTCGTGCTGCTAATTATGAAGCACATGCTTTAGCTAAATTTTCTCGTAGGCTTCAGCAAGGCCGTCATGTATGGTTTGACCAACCTCATGACCAACATTGTATCCCACTTTCTGTGGCTTTTGATGAATAAATTTGGTCATCCCCTCAAAAAAAATCTGCTTCGTTCGTGAGATCAATCGAACGGTTGATATGTTCAAATCGCTGTAAGGGGTCCTAACTAGCTCAGTTTTACTGTTTAGTAATTGTGGACTGCTAACAAAAGATTATTGATTATTGAGGTACAGTAGATTATTGAGGTCCTTGGCAATTTCATTTCGTTCATAGCCGGAAAACGGAGAGCGCGGTCTTGGCGCCCAACCCGATGGCATAGTTTTTTTTGAAATGGAGGCAAAAGTTTTGCCTTATCGATTAATTAAGAAGAAGAGAATTGCCTAGTTAATTAATGGAAAACCGGGCGAAAACGAATACAAATTGAGCAATGACGAACTACTCACATGGCAAGAAAGCCACAACTGCACGGGCGGCAACCGCTAGACTCTTCGAAAACACAAAATTCACAAACCCCAATATCGCTCCTATGCCAAGTGACCCCCGACAAGAACACCTCGACACAAGACATCACGCACCTCCCAACCCACAATGGCAACCCAATCCAAGAGGATGGGCCGAGAGACCGAAGATCATCCATCAAGCAGCAATAGACGCCTTGCCTATGGCGTCACTCTTGTGTTTGCCTACCTTCGTTTGTTTGCCTTTTATTGGCGCTCCTGTCAGGAGGCAAGCAATTGACCTGCCCAAACCAGGTCTAGCAACCTCCACACTGGCAAGCAAGTCACAAAGTTCTTTCGCGAAGAGAGCATTTGAATTTGGAGTAGGTGCCAACACACTTGGCTCAATGGCCATGCCACTCACATGCATCACTTGATCGATACCCGATGGCATAGTAATGCTTGACGGAGTCCCTCACCAGCGTCTCCCTGTACAGCACTGGGCTGCCGCTGGACACCAGCTCCCCGATGGGGCCGTACGCCCAAGTCGACGCCGGGTGGAAGTGAAGAAATATGCCCTAGAGGCAATAATAAAGTTATTATTTATTTCCTTACATCATGATAAATGTTTACTATTCATGCTAGAATTGTATTAACCGGAAACATGATACATGTGTGAATACATAGACAAACATAGTGTCACTAGTATGTCTCTACTTGACTAGCTCGTTTATCAAAGATGATTATGTTTCCTAGCCATGGACAAAAGAGTTGTCATTTGATTAACGGGATCACATCATTAGGAGAATGATGTGATTGACTTGACCCATTCCGTTAGCCTTAGCACTTGATCGTTTAGTATATTGCTACTGCTTTCTTCATAACTTATACATGTTCCTATGACTATGAGATTATGCAACTCCCGTTTACCGGAGGAACACTTTGTGTGCTACCAAACGTCACAACATAACTAGGTGATTATAAAGGAGCTCTACAGGTGTCTCCGAAGGTACATGTTGGGTTGGCGTATTTCGAGATTAGGATTTGTCACTCCGATTGTCGGAGAGGTATCTCTGGGTCCTCTCGGTAATGCACATCGCTTAAGCCTTGTAAGCATTACAACTAATGAGTTAGTTGTGAGATGATGTATTACGGAACGAGTAAAGAGACTTGCCGGTAACGAGATTGAACTAGGTATTGAGATACCGACGATCGAATCTCGGGCAAGTAACATACCGATGACAAAGGGAACAACGTATGTTGTTATGCGGTTTGACCGATAAAGATCTTCGTAGAATATGTGGGAGCCAATATGAGCATCCAAGTTCCGCTATTGGTTATTGACCGGAAACGTGTCTCGGTCATGTCTACATTGTTCTCGAACCCGTAGGGTCCGCACGCTTAAGGTTTCGATGACAGTTATATTATGAGTTTATGAGTTTTGATGTACCGAAGGAGTTCGGAGTCCCGGATGAGATCGGTGACATGACGAGGAGTCTCGAAATGGTCGAGACATAAAGATCGATATATTGGACGATTATATTCGGAGTTCGGAAAGGTTCCGAGTGATTCGGGTATTTTTCGGAGTACCGGAGAGTTACGGGAATTCGCCGGGGAGTATATGGGCCTTATTGGGCCATACGGGAATAGAGGAGAGATGCCAAAAGGAAGGAGGCCTGCGCCCCCCCTCTGGTCCGAATTGGACAAGGGGCTCGGCCCCCTTTTCCTTCTCCCCCTCCACCATAGTCCACCTCGATAATATCGTAGCGGTGCTTAGGCGAAGCCCTGCGACGGTAGAACATCAAGATCGTCACCACGCCGTCGTGCAGATGGAACTCTTCCTCGACACTTGGCTGGATCCGAGTTCAAGGGACTTCATCGAGCTGAACGTGTGCTAGAACTCGGAGGTGCCATAGTTTCGGTGCTTGATTGGTCGGGCCGTGAAGACGTACGACTACATCAACCGCGTTATGCTAACGCTTCCGCTTTCGGTCTACGAGGGTACGTGGACACACTCTCCCCTCTCGTTGCTATGCATCACCATGATCTTGCGTGTGCGTAAGAATTTTTTTGAAATTACTACGTTCCCCAACAGTGGCATCTGAGCCTGGTTTTATGCATAGATGTTATATGCACGAGTAGAACACAAGTGAGTTGTGGGCGATACAAGTCATACTGCTTACTAGCATGTCATACTTTGGTTCAGCGGTATTGTTGGATGAAGCGGCCCAGACCGACATTACGTGTACGCTTACGCGAGACTGGTTCTACCGACGTGCTTTGCACACAGGTGGCTGGCCGGTGTCAGTTTCTCCAACTTTAATTGAACCGAGTGTGGCTACGCCCGGTCCTTGCGAAGATTAAAACAACACTAACTTGACAAACTATCGTTGTGGTTTTGATGCATAGGTAAGAACGGTTCTTGCTCAGCCCGTAGCAGCCACGTAAAATTTGCAACAACAAAGTAGAGGACGTCTAACTTGTTTTTGCAGGGCATGTTGTGATGTGATATGGTCAAGACGTGATGCTATATTTTATTGTATGAGATGATCATGTTTTGTAACCGAGTTATCGGCAACTGGCAGGAGCCATATGGTTGTCGCTTTATTGTATGAAATGCAAGCGCCCTGTAATTGCTTTACTTCATCACTAAGCGGTAGCGATAGTCGTAGAAGCAGTAGATGGCGAAACGACAATGATGCTACGATGGAGATCAAGGTGTCGCGCCGGTGACAATGGTGATCACGACGGTGCTTCAGAGATGGAGATCACAAGCACAAGATGATGATGGCCATATCATATCACTTATATTGATTGCATGTGATGTTTATCCTTTATGCATCTTATCTTGCTTTGATTGACGGTAGCATTTTAAGATGATCTCTCACTAAAATTATCAAGAAGTGTTCTCCCTGAGTATGCACCGTTGCGAAAGTTCTTCGTGCTGAGACACCACGTGATGGTCGGGTGTGATAGGCTCTACGTTCAAATACAACGGGTGCAAAACAGTTGCGCACGCAGAATACTCAGGTTAAACTTGACGAGCCTAGCATATAACAGATATGGCCTCGGAACACGGAGACCGAAAGGTCGAGCGTGAATCATATAGTAGATAGGATCAACATATTGATGTTCACCGTTGAAACTACTCCATCTCACGTGATGATCGGACATGGTGTAGTTGATATGGATCACGTAATCACTTAGAGGATTAGAGGGATGTCTATCTAAGTGGGAGTTCTTAAGTAATATGATTAATTGAACTTTAATTTATCATGAACTTAGTCTTGGTAGTATTTTGCAAATTATGTTGTAGATCAATAGCTTGCGTTGTTGCTTTCATATGTTTATTTTGATATGTTCCTAGAGAAAATTGTGTTGAAAGATGTTAGTAGCAATGCGGATTGGATCCGTGATCTGAGGTTTATCCTCATTGCTGCACAGAAGAATTATGTCCTTAATGCACCGCTAGGTGACAGATCTATTGCAGGAGCAGATGCAGACGTTATGAACGTTTGGCTAGCTCAATATGATGACTACTTGATAGTTTAGTGCACCATGCTTAACGGCTTAGAATCGGGACTTCAAAGACGTTTTGAACGTCATGGACCATATGAGTGAAGGAAATATGCCCTAGAGGCAATAATAAAGTTATTATTTATTTCCTTATATCATGATAAATGTTTATTATTCATGCTAGAATTGTATTAACCGGAAACATAATACATGTGTGAATACATAGACAAACAGAGTGTCACTAGTATGCCTCTACTTGACTAGCTCGTTAATCAAAGATGGTTATGTTTCCTGACCATGAACAATGAGTTGTTATTTGATTAACGAGGTCACATCATTAGTTGAATGATCTGATTGACATGACCCATTCCATTAGCTTAGCACCTGATCGTTTAGTATGTTGCTATTGCTTTCTTCATGACTTATACATGTTCCTATGACTATGAGATTATGCAACTCCCGTTTGCCGGAGGAACACTTTGGGTGCTACCAAACGTCACAACGTAACTGGGTGATTATAAAGGAG
>NC_057795.1:16504218-16564548 GCF_018294505.1 Triticum aestivum
AAGCCTTGCAAGCACTGCAACTAATATGTTAGTTGTGAGATGATGTATTACGGAACGAGTAAAGAGACTTGCCGGTAACGAGATTGAACTAGGTATTGGATACCGACGATCAAATCTCGGGCAAGTAACATACCGATGACAAAGGGAACAACGTATGTCGTTATGCGGTCTGACCGATAAAGATCTTCATAGAATATGTAGGAGCCAATATGGGCATCCAGGTCCCGCTATTGGTTATTGACCGGAGACGTGTCTCGGTCATGTCTACATTGTTCTCGAACCCGTAGGGTCCGCACGCTTAAGGTTACGATGACATTTATATTATGAGTTTATGAGTTTTGATGTACCGAAGGAGTTCGGAGTCCCGGATGTGATCACGGACATGACGAGGAGTCTCGAAATGGTCGAGACGTAAAGATTGATATATTGGAAGCCTATATTTGGATATCGGAAGTGTTCCGGGTGAAATCGGGATTTTACCGGAATACCGGGAGGGTTACCGGAACCCCCCGGGAGCTATTTGGGCCATAGTGGGCCTTAGTGGAAAAGAGAAGGGGCTGCCCTAGTTGGGCTGCACGCCCCCCCTTCCCCTAGTCCTATTAGGACTAGGAGAGGTGGCCGGCCCCCTCCTCCTCTTTTCCCCTCCGAGGAATCCTAGTTGGACTAGGATTGGAGGGGGAATCCTACTCCCAGAGGGAGTAGGACTCTCCTGCGCCTCCCCCCCTTGGCCGGCCAGCCTCCCCTCCTCTCCTCCTTTATATATG
This sequence comes from Triticum aestivum, assembly GCF_018294505.1. Taxonomy (NCBI): domain Eukaryota; kingdom Viridiplantae; phylum Streptophyta; class Magnoliopsida; order Poales; family Poaceae; genus Triticum; species Triticum aestivum. The sequence continues at coordinate 16,504,983 of NC_057795.1, forward strand.
GAGGCAGGGGAACCTCTAAACACACAAGTTGAAACAAGTTGATCCACGTGATCTATTCCTTAGCCGTGTGTGGTGCCCCCTGCCACCATATACCTCGATAATACTGTAGTGGAGTTTAGGCGAAGCCCTGCTGCTGTAGTTCATCAAGATCGTCACCACGCCGTCGTGCTGACGGAACTCTTCCCTGACACTTTGCTGGATCGGAGTCCGGGGATCGTCATCGGGCTGAACGTGTGCTCGAACTCGGAGGTGCCGTAGTTTCGGTGCTTGATCGGTTGGATCGAGAAGACGTACGACTACTTCCTCTACGTCGTGTCATCGCTTCCGCAGTCGGTCTGCGTTGGGTACGTAGACAATACTCTCCCCTCGTTGCTATGCATCACATGATCCTGTGTGCACGTAGGAAATTTTTTGAAATTACTACGAAACCCAACATTGGTATCAGAGCCTGGTTATTGATGTTGATGTTATATGCACGAGTAGAACACAAGTGAGTTGTGGACGATACAAGTCATACTGCGTACCAGCATGTCATATTTTGGTTCGGCGGTATTGTTGGACGAGACGACCCAGACCAACCTTACGCGTACGCTTACGCGAGACCGGTTCCCTCGACGTGCTTTGCACAGAGATGGCTTGCGGGCGACTGTCTCTCCAACTTTAGTTGAACCAAGTATGGCTACGCCCGGTCCTTGCGAAGGTTAAAACGGAGTCTATTTGACAAACTATCGTTGTGGTTTTGATGCGTAGGTGAGATTGGTTCTTACTTAAGCCCGTAGCAGCCACGTAAAAATGCAACAACAAAGTAGAGGACGTCTAACTTGTTTTTGCAGGGCATGTTGTGATGTGATATGGTCAAGGCATGATGCTGAATTTTATTGTATGAGATGATCATGTTTTGTAACCAAGTTATCGGCAACTGGCAGGAGCCATATGGTTGTCGCTTTATTGTATGCAATGCAATCGCGATGTAATGCTTAACTTTATTACTAAACGGTAGTGATAGTCGTGAAAGCATAAGATTGGCGAGACGACAACGATGCTACGATGGAGATCAAGGTGTCGCGCCGGTGACGATGGTGATCATGACGGTGCTTCGGAGATGGAGATCACAAGCACGAGATGATGATGGCCATATCATATCACTTATATTGATTGCATGTGATGTTTTTATGCATCTTATCTTGCTTTGATTGACGGTAGCATTATAAGATGATCTCTCATTAAATTATCAAGAAGTGTTCTCCCTGAGTATGCACCGTTGCCAAAGTTCGTCGTGCCCAGACACCACGTGATGATCGGGTGTGATAAGCTCTACGTCCATCTACAACGGGTGCAAGCCAGTTTTTGCACACGCAGAATACTCAGGTTAAACTTGACGAGCCTAGCATATGCAGATATGGCCTCGGAACACGGAGACCGAAAGGTCGAGTGTGAATCATATAGTAGATATGATCAACATAATGATGTTCACCGATGAAACTACTCCATCTCACGTGATGATCGGACATGGTTTAGTTGATTTGGATCACGTGATCACTTAGAGGATTAGAGGGATGTCTATCTAAGTGGGAGTTCTTAAGTAATATGATTAAATTGAACTTAAATTTATCATGAACTTAGTCCTGGTAGTATTTTGCAAATCATGTTGTAGATCAATAGCTCACGTTGTTGCTTCCCTGTGTTTATTTTGATATGTTCCTAGAGAAAATTGTGTTGAAAAATTTTAGTAGCAATGTTGCGGATTTGATCCGTGATCTGAGGTTAAATCCTCATTGCTGCACAGAAGAATTATGTCCTTAATGCACCGCTAGGTGACGGACCTATTGCAGGAGCAAATGCAGACGTTATGAACGTTTGGCTAGCTCAATATGATGACTACTTGATAGTTTAAGTGCACCATGCTTAACGGCTTAGAATCGGGACTTCAAAGACGTTTTGAATGTCATGGACCATATGAGATGTTCCAGGAGTTGAAGCTAATATTTCAAGCAAATACCCGAGTTGAGAGATATGAAGTCTCCAACAAGTTCTATAGCTAAAAGATGGAGAAGAATCGCTCAACTAGTGAGCATGTGCTCAGATTGTCTAAGTACTACAATCGCTTGAATCAAGTGGGAGTTAATCTTCCAGATAAGATAGTGATTGACAGTATTCTCTAGTCACCATCACCAAGTTAGTAGAACTTCGTGATGAACTATGACATGCAAGGGATAACGGAAACGATTCCCAAGCTCTTCGTAATGCGGAAATTGACGAAGGTAGAAATCGAGAAAAACATCAAGTGTTGATGGTAGACAAGACCACTAGTTTCAAGAAAAGGGGCAGAAGGAAGAAGGGGAACTTCAAGAAGAACAGCAAGCAAGTTGCTGCTCAAGTGAAGAAGCCCAAGTCTGATCCTAAGCCTGAGACTAAGTGTTTCTACTGCAAAGGGACTGGTCACTGGAAGCGGATCTACCCCAAGTGATTGGCGGATAAGAAGGATGGCAAAGTGAACATAAGTATATTTGATATACATGTTATTGATGTGTACTTTACTAGTGTTTATCGCAAACCCTCAGTATTTGATACTAGTTCAGTTGCTAAGATTAGTAACTCAAAACGGGAGTTGCAGAATAAACAGAGACTAGTTAAGGGTGAAGTGACGATGTGTGTTGGAAGTGGTTCCAAGATTGATATGATCATCGTCACACACTCCCTATACTTTCGGGATTAGTGTTGAACCTAAATAAGTGTTATTTGGTGTTTGCGTTGAGCATGAATATGATTTGATCATGTTTATTGTAATACGATTATTCATTTAAGTAAGAGAATAAATTGTTGTTCTGTTTACATGAATAGAACCTTATATGGTTACACACCCAATGAAAATAGTTTGTTGGATCTCGATCGTAGTGATACACATAATCATAATATTGAAACCAAAAGATGCAAAGTTAATAATGATAAGTGCAACTTGTTTGTAGCACTGCCGTTTAGGTCATATTGGTGTAAAGCGCATGAAGAAACTCCATACTGATGGAATTTTGGAATCACTTGATTATGAATCACTTGATGCTTGCGAACTGTGCCTTTTGGGCAAGATGACTAAAACTCCGTTCTTCGGAACAATGGAACGAGCTACTGACTTATTGGAAATAATACATACCGATGTATGCGATCCAATGAGTGCTGATGCTCGTGGCAAGCATCGTTGTTTTCTGACCTTCACAAGATGATTTGAGCAGATATGGGTATATCTACTTGATGAAACATAAGTCTGAAATAGTTGAAAGGTTCAAAGAATTTCAGAGTGAAGTGGAAAAATCATCGTAACAAGAAAATAAAGTTTCTGCGATCTGATCGCGAAGACAAATATTTGAGTTACGAGTTTGGTCTTCAATTAAAACAATGTGGAATAGTTTCACAGCTCACGCCACCTGGAACACCACATCGTTATGGTGTGTCCGAACATCGTAACCGCACTTTATTTGATATGGTGCGATCTATGATATCTCTTTACCACTATCGTTTTGGGGTTATGCATTAGAGACAGCTGCATTCACGTTTTAAAATAGGGCACCATCTAAATCCGTTGAGACGACACTGTATGAACTATGGTTTAGCAGTAAACCTAAGCTGTTGTTTCTTAAAGTTTGGGGCTGCGATGCTTATGTGAAAAAGTTTCATCCTGATAAGCTCGAACCCAAATCGGAGAAGTGCGTCTTCATAGAATACCCAAAGGAAATTGTTGGGTACACCTTCTATCACAGATCCGAAGGCAAGACATTCGTTGCTAAAATGGATCCTTTCCAGAGAAGGAGTTTCTCTCGAAAGAAGTGAGTGGGAGGAGAGTAGAACTTGATGAGGTAATTATACCTTCTCCCTTATTGGAAAGTAGTTCATCACAGAAATCAGTTCCAGTGATTCCTACACCAATAAGTGAGGAAGTTAATGATGGTGATCATCAAACTTCAGATCAAGTTACTACCAAACCTCGTAGGTCTTCCAGAGTAAGATCCGCACCAGAGTGGTACGGTAATCATGTTCTGGAAGTCATGTTACTAGACCATGATGAACCTACGAACTATGAGGAAGCAATGATGAGCCCAGATTCCACGAAATGGCTTGAGGCCATGAAATCTGAGATATGATCCATGTATGAGAACAAAGTGTAGACTTTGATTGACTTGCCCGATGATCGGTGAGTCATTAAGAATAAATGGATCTTCAAGAGGAAGACGGACGTTGATAGTAGTGTTACTATCTACAAAGCTAGACTTGTCGAAAAAGGTTTTTGACAAAGTTCAAGGTGTTGAATACGATGAGATTTTCTTACTCGTATCGATGCTTAAAAGTCTGTCCGAATCATGTTAGCAATTGCCGCATTTTATGATTATGAAATATGGCAGATGGATGTCAAAACTGCATTCCTGAATGGATTTCTGGAAGAAGAGTTGTATATGATGCAACCGGAAGGTTTTGTCGATCCAAAGGGAGCTAACAAAGTGTGCAAGCTCCAGCGATCCATTTATGGACTGGTGCAAGAATCTCGGAGTTGGAATATACACTTTGATAAGTTGATCAAAGCATATAGTTTTTGTACAGACTTACGGTGAAGCCTGTATTTACAAGAAAGTGAGTGGGAGCACTACAACATTTCTGATAAGTATATGTGAATGACATATTGTTCATCGGAAATAATGTAGAATTATTCTGCAAAGCATGAAAGGATACTTGAATAAAAGTTTTTCAAAGAAAGACCTTGGTGAAGCTGCTTACACATTGAGCATCAAGATCTATATAGATAGATGAAGACGCTTGATAAGATTTTTCAATGAATACATACCTTGATAAATTTTTGAAATAGTTCAAAATGGAACAGTCAAAGAAGGAGTTCTTGCCTGTGTTGCAAGGTGTGAAGTTGAGTAAGACTCAAAGCCCGACCACGGCAGAAAATAGAAAGAGAATGAAAGTCATTCCCTATGCCTCAGTCATAGGTTCTATAAAGTATGCCATGCTGTATACCAGATCTATTGTATGCCATACCACTGAGTTTGGCAAGGGAGTACAATAGTGATCTAGGAGTAGATCACTGGAGAGCGGTCAAAATTGTCCTTAGTGGAATAAGGATATGTTTCTCGATTATGGAAAAAGGTTCGCGTAAAGGGTTACGCCGATGCAAGTTTGACACTAATCTAGATGACTCTAAGTCTCGATCTAGATACATATTGAAAGTGGGAGCAATTAGCTAGAGTAGCTCCATGCAGAGCATTGTTGACATAGAAATTTGCAAAATACATGAGGATCTGAATGTGGCAGACCCGTTGACTAAGATTCTCTCACAAGCAAAACATGATCACACCTTAGTACTCCTTGGGTGTTAATCACATAGCGATGTGAACTAGATTACCGAATCTAGTAAACCCTTTGGGTGTTGGTCACATAGCGATGTGAACTATGGGTGTTAATCACATGGTGATGTGAACTATTGCTGTTAAATCACATGGCGATGTGAACTAGATTATTGACTCTAGTGCAAGTGGGAGACTGAAGGAAATATGCCCTAGAGGCAATAATAAAGTTATTATTTATTTCCTTATATCATGATAAATGTTTATTATTCATGCTAGAATTGTATTAACCGGAAACATAATACATGTGTGAATACATAGACAAACAGAGTGTCACTAGTATGCCTCTACTTGACTAGCTCGTTAATCAAAGATGGTTATGTTTCCTGACCATGAACAATGAGTTGTTATTTGATTAACGAGGTCACATCATTAGTTGAATGATCTGATTGACATGACCCATTCCATTAGCTTAGCACCTGATCGTTTAGTATGTTGCTATCTTCATGACTTATACATGTTCCTATGACTATGAGATTATGCAACTCCCGTTTGCCGGAGGAACACTTTGGGTGCTACCAAACGTCACAACGTAACTGGGTGATTATAAAGGAGCATTACAGGTGTCTCCAAAGGTAGATGTTGGGTTGGCGTATTTCGAGATTAGGATTTGTCACTCCGATTGTCGGAGAGGTATCTCTGGGCCCTCTCGGTAATGCACATCACATAAGCCTTGCAAGCACTGCAACTAATATGTTAGTTGTGAGATGATGTATTACGGAACGAGTAAAGAGACTTGCCGGTAACGAGATTGAACTAGGTATTGGATACCGACGATCAAATCTCGGGCAAGTAACATACCGATGACAAAGGGAACAACGTATGTCGTTATGCGGTCTGACCGATAAAGATCTTCGTAGAATATGTAGGAGCCAATATGGGCATCCAGGTCCCGCTATTGGTTATTGACCGGAGACGTGTCTCGGTCATGTCTACATTGTTCTCGAACCCGTAGGGTCCGCACGCTTAAGGTTACGATGACATTTATATTATGAGTTTATGAGTTTTGATGTACCGAAGGAGTTCGGAGTCCCGGATGTGATCACGGACATGACGAGGAGTCTCGAAATGGTCGAGACGTAAAGATTGATATATTGGAAGCCTATATTTGGATATCGGAAGTGTTCCGGGTGAAATCGGGATTTTACCGGAATACCAGGAGGGTTACCGGAACCCCCCGGGAGCTATTTGGGCCATAGTGGGCCTTAGTGGAAAAGAGAAGGGGCTGCCCTAGTTGGGCTGCGCGCCCCCCCCTTCCCCTAGTCCTATTAGGACTAGGAGAGGTGGCCGGCCCCCTCCTCCTCTTTTCCCCTCCGAGGAATCCTAGTTGGACTAGGATTGGAGGGGGAATCCTACTCCCAGAGGGAGTAGGACTCTCCTGCGCCTCCCCCCCTTGGCCGGCCAGCCTCCCCTCCTCTCCTCCTTTATATACGGAGGCAGGGGCACCTCTAAACACACAAGTTGAAACAAGTTGATCCACGTGATCTATTCCTTAGCCGTGTGCGGTGCCCCCTGCCACCATATACCTCGATAATACTGTAGCGGAGTTTAGGCGAAGCCCTGCTGCTGTAGTTCATCAAGATCGTCACCACGCCGTCGTGCTGACGGAACTCTTCCCCAACACTTTGCTGGATCGGAGTCCGGGGATCGTCATCGGGCTGAACGTGTGCTCGAACTCGGAGGTGCCGTAGTTTCGGTGCTTGATCGGTTGGATCGAGAAGACGTATGACTACTTCCTCTACGTCGTGTCATCGCTTCCGCAGTCGGTCTGCATTGGGTACGTAGACAATACTCTCCCCTCGTTGCTATGCATCACATGATCCTGTGTGCACGTAGGAAATTTTTTGAAATTACTACGAAACCCAACAATGAGATGTTCCAGGAGTTGAAGTTAATATTCAAGCAAATACCCGAGTTGAGAGATATGAAGTCTCCAACAAGTTCTATGTCTAAAAGATGGAGGAGAATTGCTCAACTAGTGAGAAAGTGCTTAGATTGTCTGAGTACTACAATCGCTTGAATCAAGTGGGAGTTAATCTTCCAGATAAGATAGTGATTGGAAGAGTTCTCTAGTCACCATCACCAAGTTACTGGAACTTCGTGATGAACTATAATGCAAGGGATGACGAAAACGATTCCCGAGCTCTTCATGATGCTGAAATCGACGAAGGTAGAAATCAAGAAAAGTGCATCAAGTGTTGATGATTGACAAGACCACTAGTTTCAAGAAAAGGGCAAAGGAAAAGAAAGGGAACTTCAAGTAGAATGGCAAGCAAGTTGTCACTCCCACGAAGCCCAAAGCTGAACCAAAGCCTGAAACTGAGTGCTTATACTGCAAAGGAAATGGTCACTGGAAACGGAAATGCCCTGAATATTTGGTGGATAAGAAGGATGGCAAAGTGAACAAGGGTATATTTGATATACAAGTTATTGATGTGTGCCTTACTAGTGTTTATAGTAGCCCTTGAGTATTTGATACTTGTTCGGTTGCTAAGATTACTAACTTGAAACAGGCGTTACATAATAAACAGAGACTAGTTGAGGGGAAGTGACGATGAGTGTTGGAAGTAGTTCCAAGATTGATATGATCATCATCACACACTCCCTATACTTTCGGGATTAGTGTTAAACCTAAATAAATGTTATTTGGCGTTTGCGTTGAGCATAAATATGATTTGATCATGTTTATTGCAATACAGTTATTCATTTAAAGTCAGAGAATAATTGTTGTTATGTTTACATGAATAAAACCTTCAATGGTCATACACCCAATGAAAATAGTTTGTTGGATCTCGATCGTAGTAATACACATAATATTGATGCCAAAAGATGCAAGTTAATAATTATAGTGCAACTTATTTGTGGCACTGCCGTTTGGGTCATATCGGTGTAAAGCGCATGAAGAAACTCCATAAAGATGGATTTTCGGAATCACTTGGTTATGAATCATTTGATGTTTGCGAACCGTGCCTTTTTGGCAAGATGACTGAAACTCCGTTCTCCAGAACAATGGAACGAGCTACTGACTTATTAGAAATAATACATACCGATGTATGCGATCCGATGAGTATTAAGGCTCGCGGCGTGTATCTTTGTTTTCTGACCTTCACAGATGATTTGAGCAGATATGGGTATATCTACTTGATGAAACATAAGTCTGAAATAGTTGAAAGGTTCAAAGAATTTCAGAGTGAAGTGTAAAATCATTGTAACAAGTAAATAAAGTTTCTGCGATCTAATCATGGAGATGAATATTTGAGTTACGGGTTTGGCCTTCAGTTAAAACAATGTGGAATAGTTTCACAAACTCATGCCACCTGGAACACCACAGCGTAACGGTGTGTTCGAACGTCGTAACCACACTTTATTGGATATGGTGCAATCTATGATGTATCTTACCGATTTACCACTATCGTTTTGGGGTTATGCATTAGAGACAGCTGCATTCACGTTATATAGGGCACCATCAAAATCCGTTGAGACGATGCCTTATGAGCTGTGGTTTGGCAAGAAACCAAAGTTGTCGTTTCTTAAAGTTTGGAGCTTCGATGCTTATGTGAAAAAGTTTTTATCCTAATAAGCTCGAACCCAAATCGGAGAAATGCGTCTTCATAGGATACCCAAAGGAGACTGTTGGGTACACCTTCTATCACAGATCCGAAGGCAAATTCGTTGCTAAGAATGGATCCTTTCTAGAGAAGGAGTTTCTCTCGAAAGAAGTGAGTGGGAGGAAAGTATAACTTGATAAGGTAACTGTACCTTCTCCTGAATTGGAAAATAGTTCATCACTGAAAACAGTTCCAGTGATTCCTACACCAATTAGTGAGGAAGCTAATGATGATGATCATGAAACTTCAGATCAAGTTACTATCGAACCTCGTAGGTCTTCCAGAGTAAGATCCGTACCAGAGTGGTATGGTAATCCTGTTCTGGAAGTCATGTTACTAGACCATGATGAACCTACGAGCTATGAGGAAGCGATGATGAGCCCAGATTCCGCGAAATGGCTTGAGGCCATAAAATCTGAGATATGATCCATGTATGAGAACAAATTATGGACTTTGATTGACTTGCTCGATGATCAGCAAGCCATGTTAAATAAATGGATCTTCGAGAGGAAGACGGACACTGATAGTAGTGTTACTATCTACTAAGCTCGACTTATTGCGAAGGGTTTTCGACAAAGTTCAAGGTGTTGAATATGATGAGATTTTCTCATTCGTAGCGATGCTTAAGTCTGTCCGAATCATGTTAGCAATTGCCACATTTTATGAAATCTGGCAAATGGATATCAAAAACTGTGTTCCTGAATGGATTTCTGGAAGAAGAGTTGTATATGATGCAACCAGAAGGTTTTGTTAATCCTAAAGGTGCTAACAAAATGTGCAAGCTCCAGCGATCCATCGATGGACTGGTGCAAGCATCTCAGAGTTGGAATATACACTTTGATGAGTTGATCAAAGCATATGGTTTTATACAGACTTTTGGAAAGGCCTGTATTTACAAGAAAGTGAGTGGGAGCACTATAGCCTTTCTGATAAGTATATGTGAATGACATATTATTAATTGGAAATGATGTAGAATTTTCTGGAAAGCATAAAGGAGTGTTTGAAAGGAGGTTTTCAAAGAAAGACCTCGGTGAAGCTGCTTACACATTGAGCATCAAGGTCTATATAGATAGATCAAGACACTTGATAAGTTTTTCAATGAGTACATATCTTGATAAGATTTTGAAGTAGTTCAAAATGGAGCAGTCAAAGAAGGAGTTATTGCCTGTGTTGCAAGGTGTGAAATTGATTAAGACTCAAATCCTGACCACGGCAGAAAATAGAAAGAGGATGAAAAGTCATTCCCTATGCCTCAGTCATAGGTTCTATAAAGTATGATATGCTGTGTACCAGACCTATTGTATACCTTGCTCTGAGTTTGGCAAAGGAATACAATTTTGATCTAACAGTAGATCATTGGACAGCGGTCAAGAATATCCTTAGTGAGGACTAAGGAGATGTTTCTCGATCATGGAGGTGATAAAAGAGTTCGTCGTAAAAGTTACATCGGTGCAAACTTTTACACTGATCCAGATGACTCTAAGTCTCAATCTGGATACATATTGAAACTGGGAGCAATTAGCTAGAGTAGCTCCGTGCAGAGCATTGTAGACATAGAATATTTGCAAAATACATACGGCTCTGAATATGACAGACCCATTGACTAAGCTTCTCTCACGAGCAAAACATGATCACGCCTTAGTACTCTTTGGGTGTTAATCACATAGCGATGTGAACTAGATTATTGACTCTAGTAAACCCTTTGGGTGTTAGTCACATAACAATGTGAACTATGGGTGTTAATCATATACAGATATGAATATTGGTGTTAAATCACATGGCGATGTGAACTAGATTATTGACTCTAGTGCAAGTGGGAGACTGAAGGAAATATGCCCTAGAGGCAATAATAAAGTTATTATTTATTTCCTTACATCATGATAAATGTTTATTATTCATGCTAGAATCGTATTAACCGGAAACATGATACATGCGTGAATACATAGACAAACATAGTGTCACTAGTATGCCTCTACTTGACTAGCTCGTTTATCAAAGATGGTTATGTTTCCTAGCCATGGACAAAAGAGTTGTCATTTGATTAATGGGATCACATCATTAGGAGAATGATGTGATTGACTAGACCCATTCCGTTAGCCTTAGCACTTGATTGTTTAGTATATTGCTACTGCTTTCTTCATAACTTATACATGTTCCTATGACTATGAGATTATGCAACTCCCGTTTACCGGAGGAACACTTTGTGTGCTACCAAACGTCACAACATAACTGGGTGATTATAAAGGAGCTCTACAGGTGTCTCCGAAGGTACATGTTGGGTTGGCGTATTTCGAGATTAGGATTTGTCACTCCGATTGTCGGAGAGGTATCTCTGGGCCCTCTCGGTAATGCACATCGCTTAAGCCTTGTAAGCATTACAACTAATGAGTTAGTTGTGAGATGATGTATTACGGAACGAGTAAAGAGACTTGCCGGTAACGAGATTGAACTAGGTATTGAGATACCGACGATCGAATCTCGGGCAAGTAACATACCGATGAAAAAGGGAACAACGTATGTTGTTATGCGGTTTGACCGATAAAGATCTTCGTAGAATATGGGGGAGCCAATATGAGCATCCAGGTTCAGCTATTGGTTATTGACCGGAAACGTGTCTCGGTCATGTCTACATTGTTCTCGAACCCGTAGGGTCCACACGCTTAAGGTTTCGATGACAGTCATAATATGAGTTTATGAGTTTTGATGTACCGAAGGAGTTCGGAGTCCCGGATGAGATCGTGGACATGACGAGGAGTCTCGAAATGGTCGAGACGTAAAGATCGATATATTGGACGACTATATTCGGAGTTCGGAAAGGTTCTGAGTGATTCGGGTATTTTTCGGAGTACCGGAGAGTTACAGGAATTCGCCGGGGAGTATATGGGCCTTATTGGGCCATACGGGAATAGAGGAGAGAGGCCAAAAGGAAGGAGGCCTGCGCCCCCCCTCTGGTCCGAATTGGACAAGGGGCGCAGCCCCCTTTCCCTTCTTCCTCTCCCCCTCTTTCCCCTTCTCCTACTCCAACAAGGAAGGAGGGAGTCCTACTCCCGGTGGGAGTAGGACTCCCCTTGGCGTGCCCCCTCCTAGGGCCGGCCTCCTCCTCCCTTGCTCCTTTATATACGGGGGCAGGGGGCACCCCAAAGGCACAACAACAATTGATCCCTTGGATCTCTTAGCCGTGTGCGGTGCCCCCCTCCACCATAATCCACCTCGATAATATCGTAGCGGTGCTTAGGCGAAGCCCTGAGACGGTAGAACATCAAGATCATCACCACGCCGTCGTGCAGACGGAACTCTCCCTCGACACTCGGTTAATCGGAGTTCGAGGGACGTCATCGAGATGAACGTGTGCTAGAACTCGGAGGTTCTGTAGTTTCGGTGCTTGATCGGTCGGGCCGTGAAGACGTACGACTACATCAACCGCGTTATGCTAACGCTTCCGCTTTCAGTCTACGAGGGTATGTGGACACATTCTCCCCTCTCGTTGCTATGCATCACCATGATCTTGCGTGTGCGTAGGAATTTTTTTGAAATTACTACGTGTTGGGGAACGTAGCAGAAATTCAAAAATTTCCTACGAATCACCAAGATCTATCTATGGAGAAACTAGCAATGAGGGGAAGGAGAGTGCATCTACGTACCCCTGTAGATCGCTAAGCGGAAGCGTTCAAGAGAACGGGGTTGAAGGAGTCGTACTCGTCGTGATCCAAATCACCGGAGATCCTAGTGCCGAACGGACGACACCTCCGTGTTCAACACACGTACAGCCCGGTGACGTCTCCCATGCCTTGATCCAGCAAGGAGAGAGGGAGAGGTTGAGGAAGACTCCGTCCAGCAGCAGCACAATGGTGTGGTGGTGGTGGAGGAGCGTGGCAATCCTGCAGGGCTTCGCCAAGCACCGTGGGAAAGGAGAAGGTAGAGAGGTAGGGCTGCGCCAAGAGGGAGAGAAACTCATCTATTGGCAGCCCTCAAGACCTCAACTATATATAGGGGAGAGGGAGGGGGTGCGCCCCCTCTAGGGTTTCCACCCCAAGGGGTGCGGCTGCCCCCAATCCCATCTAGGATGGTGGCCAAGGGGGGGGGAGAGGAGAAACTTGCCCCCCAAGTTAGGTGGGTGCGCCCCTCCCCCAACCCTAGGCGCCTTGGGCCCTTGTGGGGGGGCGCACCAGCCCACCTGGGGCTGGCACCCTCCCACACTTGGCCCATGCAGCCCTTCGTGGCCGGTGGCCCCACTTGGTGGACCCCCGGGACCCTCCCGGTGGTCCCGGTACGTTACCGATAAAACCCGAAACTTTTCCGATGACCAAAATAGGACTTCCCATATATAAATCTTTACCTCCGGACCATTCCGGAACTCCTTGTGACGTCCGGGATCTCATCGGGACTCCGAACAACATTCGGTAACCACATACAAACTTCCTTTATAACCCTGCGTCATTGAACCTTAAGTGTGTAGACCCTACGGGTTCGGGAACCATGCAGACATGACCGAGACGTTCTCCGGTCAATAACCAACAGCGGGATCTGGATACCCATGTTGGCTCCCACATGTTCCATGATGATCTCATCGGATGAACCACGATGTCAAGGACTCAATCGACCCCGTATACAATTCCCTTTGTCTAGCGGTATTGTACTTGCCCAAGATTCGATCGTCGGTATACCGATACCTTGTTCAATCTCTTTACCGGAAAGTCTCTTTACTCGTTCCATAACACATCATCCCGTGATCAACCCCTTGATCACATTGTGCACATTATGATGATGTCCTACCGAGTGGCCCCAGAGATACCTCTCCATTTACACGGAGTGACAAATCCCAGTCTCGATTCGTGCCAACCCAACAGACACTTTCGGAGATACCTCTAGTGCACCTTTATAGCCACCCAGTTACGTTGTGACGTTTGGTACACCCAAAGCATTCCTACGGTATCCGGGAGTTTCACAATCTCATGGTCTAAGGAAATGATACTTGACATTAGAAAAGCTTTAGCATACGAACTACGATCTTTGTGCTAGGCTTAGGATTGGGGTCTTGTCCATCACATCATTCTCCTAATGATGTGATCCCGTTATCAACGACATCCAATGTCCATGGTCAGGAAACCGTAACCATCTATTGATCAACGAGCTAGTCAGCTAGAGGCTTACTAGGGACATAGTGTTGTCTATGTATCCACACATGTATCTGAGTTTCCTATCAATACAATTATAGCATGGATAATAAATGATTATCATGAATAAGGAAATATAATAATAACTAATTTATTATTGCCTCTAGGGCATATTTCCAACAGTCTCCCACTTGCACTAGAGTCAATAATCTAGCTCACATCGTCATGTGATTAACACTCACACGTCACGTCACCATGTGACCAACATCCAAAGAGTTTACTAGTGTCATTAAACTAGTTCACATCATCATGTGATTAAGACTCAATGAGTTCTGGGGTTTGATCATGTTTTACTTGTGAGAGAGGTTTTAGTCAACGGGTTTGCAACTTTCAGATCCATATGTACTTTGCAATTCTCTATGTCATATTGTAAATGCTGCTTCTACGCTCCACTTGAAGCTATTCCAAATGGTTGCTCCACTATACGTATCCGGTTTGGTACGCAGAGTCATTCGGATAGGTGTTAAAGCTTGCATCGACGTAACCCTTTACGCCGAACTCTTTATCACCTCCATAATCGAGAAACGTGTCCTTATTTACTCCAAGGACAATTTTGACCGCTGTCCAATGATCCACTCCTGGATCATTCTTGTACCCCTTGACTGACTCATGGCAAGGCACACTTCCGGTGCGGTACACAGGATAGCATACTATAGAGCCTACGTCTGAAGCATAGGGGACGGCATTCGTCTTTTCTCTCTCTTCTGCCATGGTCGAGCTTTAACTCTTAACTTCATACCTTACAACTCAGGCAAGAACTCCTTCTTTGACTGATCCATCTTGAACACCTTCAAGATCATGTCAAGGTATGTGCTCATTTTGAAAGTACCATTAAGCGTTTTGATTCATCCTCATAGATCTTGATGCTCAATGTTCAAGTGGCTTAATCTAGGTTTTCCATTGAAAAACACCTTTCAAATAACCCTATATACTTTTCCAGAAATTCTACATCATTTCTGATCAACAATATGTCAACAACGTATACTCATCAGAAATTCTATAGTGCTCCCACTCACTTCTTTGGAAACACAAGTTTCTCACAAACTATGTATAAACCCAAAATCTTTGATCATCTTATCAAAGTGCATATTCCAACTCCGAGATGCTTACTCCAGTCCATGGAAGGATCGCTGGAGCTAGCATACCTTTTAGCATCCTTAGGATCGACAAAACCTTTCTGATTGTATCACATACAACCTTTCCTTACGAAAACCGGTAAGGAAACTTGTTTTGACATCCATCTGCCAGATTTCATAAATGCAGCTAATGCTAACTTGATTCCGACGGACTTAAGCATCGCTACGGATGAGAAAATCTCATCGTAGTCAACTACTTGAACTTGTGAAAAACTCTTCGCCACAAGTCAAGCTTCATAGACGGTGACATTACCGTCCACGTCCGTCTTCTTCTTAAAAGATCCATTTATCTCAATGGCTTGCCGATCATCGGGCAAGTCCACCAAAGTCCATGCTTTGTTCTGATACATGGATCCTACCATTTGTTGGAATATGGGCCCACCAATCGCTTCTCCATAGTTCATAGATTCATTGTTGTCTAGCAACATGACCTTCAAGACAGGATTAATGTACCACTCTGAAGTAGTACGCATCCTTGTCACCCTACGAGGTACGGTAGTGACTTGATCCAAAAACTTCATGATCACTATCATAAGCTTCTACTTCAATTGGTGTAGGCGCCACAGGAACAACTTCCTGTGCCCTGCTACAAACTTGTTGAAGTGACGGTTCAATAACCTTATCAAGTCTCCACCATCCTCCCACTCAATTTTCGAGAGAAACTTTTCCTCGAGAAAGGACCCGTTTCTAGAAACAATTACTTTTGCTTCCGGATCTGAGATAAGAGGTATACCCAACCATTTTGGGTATCCTATGAAGATGTATTTATTCGTTTTGGGTTCGAGCTTATCACGATGAAACTTTTTCACATAAGCGTCGCAGCCCCAAACTTTTAAGAAACAACAACTTAGGTTTCTCCAAACCATAGTTCCAACGGTGTCGTCTCAACGAAATTACGTGGTGCCCTATTAAAGTGAGTGTGGTTGTCTCTAACGCCTAACCCATGAACGATAGTGGTAATTCGATAAGAGACATCATGGTACGCACCATATCCAATAGGGTGCAACTATGATGTTCGGGCACACCATCACACTATGGTGTTTCAGGCGGTATTAATTGTGAGACAATTTCCACAATGTCTTAATTGTGTGCCAAAGCTCATAACTCAGATACTCATCTCTATGATCATATCATAGACATTTTATCCTCTTGTCACAATGACCTTCAACTTCACTATGAAATTACTTGAACCATTCAATAATTCAGACTTGTGTTTCATCAAGTAAATATACAGTATCTACTTAAATCATCTATGAAGTAAAACATAACGGTATTCACTGCATGCCTCAGCACTCATTGGACTGCACACATCAAAGTGTGTTACTTCCAACAAGTTGCTATCTTGTTCCATCTTACTGAAAACGAGGCTTTTCAGTCATCTTGCCTATGTGGTTTGATTTGCATATCTCAAGTGATTCAAAATCAAGTGAGTCCAAACGATCCATCTGCATGGAGTTTCTTCATGCGTATACACCAATAGACATGGTTTGCATGTCTCAAACTTTTGAAAAACGAGTGAGTCCAAAGATGCATCAACATGGAGCTTCATCATGCGTTTTACACCAATATGACTTACATGGCAGTGCCACAAGTAAGTGGTACTATCATTACTATCTTATATCCTTTTTGGCATGAAAATGTGTATCACTACGATCGAGATTCAATAAACCATTACTTTTAGGTGCTAGACCATTGAAGGTATTATTCAAATAAACAGAGTAACCATTATTCTCCTTAAATGAATAACCGTATTGCGACAGACATAATCCAATCATGTCTTTGCTCAATGCAAACACCAAATAACAATTATTTAGGTTTAACACCAATCTCGATGGTAGAGGGAGCGTGCGATGCTTGATCACATCAACCTTGGAAACACTTCCAACACGTATCGTCAGCTCACCTTTATCTAGTCTCCGTTTATTCCGTAGCTTTTATTTCGAGTTACTAACACTTAGCAACCGAACCGGTATCTAATACCCTAGTGCTACTAGGAGTACTAGTAAAGTACACATTAACATAATGTATATCCAATATATTTCTATCGACCTTGCCAGCCTTCTTATCTACCAAGTATCTAGGGTAATTCTGCTCCAGTGGCTGTTCCCCTTATTACAGAAGCACTTAGTCTCGGGTTTGGGTTCAACCTTGGGTTTCTTCACTAGAGCAGCAGCTGATTTGTCGTTTCTTGAAGTATCCCTTCTTGCCCTTGCCCTTCTTGAAACTAGTGGTTTCACCAACCATCAACAATTGATGCTCCTTCTTGATTTCTACTTTCGCGGTGTCAAACATCGTGAATACCTCAAGGATCATCATATCTATCACTGATATGTTATAGTTCATCACGAAGCTCTAGCAACTTGGTAGCAATGACTTTGGAGAAACATCACTATCTCATCTGGAAGATCAACTCCCACTCGACTCAAGTGATTGTTGCACTCAGACAATCTGAGCACAAGCTCAACGATTGAGCTTTTCTCCCTTGGTTTGCAGGCTAAGAAAATTGTCGGAGGTCTTATACCTCTTGACGTGGGCACGAGCCTAAAATCCCAATTTCAGCCCTCGAAACATCTCATATGTTCCGCGACGTTTCGAAAACGTCTTTGGTGCCTCAACTCTAAACCGTTTAACTGAACTATCACGTAGTTATCAAAAGTGTATGTCCGATGTTCGCAACATCCACAGACGACGTTTGGGGTTCTGCACACTGAGCGGTGCATTAAGGACATAAGCTTTCTACTGTCCGCATAATCGCTACTGTAAACTTTCAACTATATTTTCTCTAGGAACATATCTAAATAGTGGAACTTCAGCGCGAGCTTACGACATAATTTGCAAAGATCTTTTGACTATGTTTAGGATAATTAAGTTCATCTTATGAACTCCCACTCAGATAGACATCCCTCTAATCATCTAAGTGATTACATGATCCGAGTCAACTAGGCCGTGTCCGATCATCACGTGAGACGGACTAGTCATCATCGGTGAACATCTTCATGTTGATCGTATCTACTATACGACTCATGCTCGACCTTTCGGTCTCTTGTGTTCCGAGGCCATGTCTGTACATGCTAGGCTCGTCAAGTTAACCTAAGTGTTTCGCGTGTGCAAATCTAGCTTACACCCGTTGTATGTGAACGTAAGAATCTATCACACCCGATCATCACGTGGTGCTTCGAAACGACGAACTTTCGCAACGGTGCACAGTTAGGGGGAACACTTTCTTGAAATTTTAATGAGGGATCATCTTATTTACTACCGTCGTTCTAAGCAAACAAGATGCATAAACATGATAAACATCACATGCAATCAAATAGTGACATGATATGGCCAATATCATTTTGCTCCTTTTGATCTCCATCTTCGGGGCTCCATGATCATCATCGTCACCAGCATGACACCATGATCTCCATCATCATGATCTCCATCATCGTGTCTTCATGAAGTTGTCTCGCCAACTATTACTTCTACTACTACGGCTACCGGTTAGCAATAAAGTAAAGTAATTACATGGCGTTGTTCAATGACACGCATGTCATACAATAAATTAAGACAACTCCTATGGCTCCTGCCGGTTGTCATACTCATCGACATGCAAGTCGTGATTCCTATTACAAGAACATGATCAATCTCATACATCACATATCATTCATCACATTCTTCTTGGCCATATCACATCACATAGCATACCCTGCAAAAACAAGTTAGACGTCCTCTAATTGTTGTTTGCATGTTTTACGTGGCTGCTATGGGTTTCTAGCAAGAATGTTTCTTACCTAAGCAAAACCACAACGTGATATGCCAATTGCTATTTACCCTTCATAAGGACCCTTTTCATTGAATCCGTTCCGACTAAAGTGGGAGAGACTGGCACCCGCTAGCCACCTTATGCACCAAGTGCATGTCAGTCGGTGGAACATGTCTCACGTAAGTGTACGTGTAAGGTCGGTCCGGGCCGCTTCATCCCACAATACCGTCGAAACAAGATTGGACTAGTAACGGTAAGAATATTAAACAAAATCAACACCCACAACTACTTTGTGTTCTACTCGTGCAAAGAATCTACGCAATAGACCTAGCTCTGATACCACTATTGGGGAACGTAGCAGAAATTCAAAATTTTCCTACTAATCACCAAGATCTATCTATGGAGAAACCAGCAACGAGGGGAAGGAGAGTGCATCTACATACCCTTGTAGATCGCTAAGCGGAAGCGTTCAAGAGAACGGGGTTGAAGGAGTCGTACTTGTCGTGATCCAAATCACCGGAGATCCTAGTGTCGAACGGACGGCACCTCCGCGTTCAACACACGTACAGCCCGGTGACGTCTCCCATGCCCTGATACAGCAAGGAGAGAGGGAGAGGTTGAGGAAGACTCCGTCCAGCAGTAGCACAACAGCGTGGTGGTGCTGGAGGAGCGTGGCAATCCTGCAGGGCTTCGCCAAGCACCGTGGGAAAGGAGAAGGTAGAGAGGTAGGGCTGCGCCAAGAGGGAGAGAAACTCATCTGTTGGCAGCCCTCAAGACCTCAACTATATATAGGGGAGAGGGAGGGGGGTGCGCCCCCTCTAGGGTTTCCACCCCAAGGGGTGCGGCTGCCCCCAATCCCATCTAGGATGGCGCCCAGGGGGGGAGAGGAGAAACTTGCCCCCCAAGTTAGGTGGGTGCGCCCCCTCCCCCAACCCTAGGCGCCTTGGGCCCTTGTGGGGGGGCGCACCAGCCCACCTGGGGCTGGTCCCCTCCCACACTTGGCCCATGCAGCCCTTCGGGGCCGGTGGCCCCACTTGGTGGACCCCCGGGACCCTCCCGGTGGTCCCGGTACGTTACCGATAAAACCCGAAACTTTTTCGGTGACCAAAACAGGACTTCCCATATATAAATCTTTACCTCCGGACCATTCCGGAACTCCTCGTGACGTCCGAGATCTCATCCGGGACTCCGAACAACATTCAGTAACCACATACAAACTTCCTTTATAACCCTAGCGTCATCGAACCTTAAGTGTGTAGACCCTACGGGTTCGGGAACCATGCAGACATGACCGAGAAGTTCTTCGGTCAATAACCAACAATGGGATCTAGATACCCATGTTGGCTCCCACATGTTCCACGATGATCTCATCGGATGAACCACGATGTCAAGGACTCAATCGACCCCGTAAACAATTCCGTTTGTCTAGCGGTATTGTACTTGCCCGAGATTCGATCGTAGGTATACCGATACCTTGTTCAATCTCTTTACCGGCAAGTCTCTTTACTCATTCCGTAACACATCATCCCATGATCAAACCCTTGATCACATTGTGCACATTATGATGATGTCCTACCGAGTGGGCCCAGAGATACCTCTCCGTTTACATGGAGTGACAAATCCCAGTCTCGATTCGTGCCAACCCAACAGACACTTTCGGAGATACCTGTAGTGCACCTTTATAGCCACCCAGTTTCGTTGTGACGTTTGGTACACCCAAAGCATTCCTACGGTATCCGGGAGTTGCACAATCTCATGGCCTAAGGAAATGATACTTGACATTAGAAAAGCTTTAGCACACGAACTACGATCTTTGTGCTAGGCTTAGGATTGGGGTCTTGTCCATCACATCATTCTCCTAATGATGTGAACCCGTTATCAACGACATCCAATGTCCATGGTCAGGAAACCGTAACCATCTATTGATCAACGAGCTAGTCAGCTAGAGGCTTACTAGGGACATAGTGTTGTCTATGTATCCACACATGTATCTGAGTTTCCTATCAATACAATTATAGCATGGATAATAAACAATTATCATGAACAAGGAAATATAATAATAACTAATTTATTATTGCCTCTAGGGCATATTTCCAACATTCTCCCACTTGCACTAGAGTCAATAATCTAGCTCACATCGTCATGTGATTAACACTCACACGTCACATCGCCATGTGACCAACATCCAAAGAGTTTACTAGTGTCATTAAACTAGTTCACATCATCATGTGATTAAGACTCAATGAATTCTAGGGTTTGATCATGTTTTGCTTGTGAGAGATGTTTTAGTCAACGGGTCTGCAACTTTCAAATCCGTATGTACTTCGCAATTCTCTATGTCATATTGTAAATGCTGCTTCTACGCTCCACTTGAAGCTATTCCAAATGGTTGCTCCACTAATCCGGTTTGCTACTCAGAGTCATCCGGATAGGTGTTAAAGCTTGCATCGACGTAACCCTTTATGCCGAACTCTTTATCACCTCCATAATCAAGAAACGTGTCCTTATTTACTCCAAGGACAATTTTGACCGCTGTCCAATGATCAATTCCTGGATCATTCTTGTACCCCTTGACTGACTCATGGCAAGGCACACTTCTGGTGCGGTACACAGCATAGCATACTATAGAGCCTACGTTTGAAGCATAGGGGACGACATTCGTCTTTTCTCTCTCTTCTTCCGTGGTCGAGCTTTAACTCTTAACTTCATACCTTACAACTCAGGCAAGAACTCCTTCTTTGACTGATCCATCTTGAACACCTTCAAGATCATGTCAAGGTATGTGCTCATTTTGAAAGTACCATTAAGCGTTTTGATCCATCCTCATAGATCTTGATGCTCAATGTTCAAGTAGCTTAATCTAGGTTTTCCATTGAAAAACACCTTTCAAATAACCCTATATACCTTTCCAGAAATTCTACATCATTTCTGATCAACAATATGTCAACAACATATACTCATCAGAAATTCTATAGTGCTCCCACTCACTTCTTTGGAAACACAAGTTTCTCACAAACTTTGTATAAACCCAAAATCTTTGATCATCTTATCCAAGTGCATATTCCAACTCCGAGATGCTTACTCCAGTCCATGGAAGGATCGCTGGAGCTAGCATACCTTTTAGCATCCTTAGGATCGACAAAACCTTTCTGATTGTATCACATACAACCTTTCCTTACGAAAACTGGTAAGGAAACTCGTTTTGACATCCATCTGCCAGATTTCATAAATGCAGCTAATGCTAACTTGATTCCGAAGGACTTAAGCATCGCTACGGATGAGAAAATCTCATCGTAGTCAACTCCTTGAACTTGTGAAAAACTCTTCGCCACAAGTCGAGCTTCATAGACGGTGACATTACCGTCCACGTCCGTCTTCTTCTTAAAAGATCCATTTATCGTAATGGCTTGCCGATCATCGGGCAAGTCCACCAAAGTCCATGCTTTATTCTGATACATGGATCCTACCATTTGTTGGAATATGGGCCCACCAATCGCTTCTCCATAGTTCGTAGATTCATTGTTGTCTAGCAACATGACCTTCAAGACAGGATTACTGTACCACTCTGAAGTAGTACGCATCCTTGTCACCCTACGAGGTACGGTAGTGACTTGATCCAAAAACTTCATGATCACTATCATAAGCTTCTACTTCAATTGGTGTAGGCGCCACAGGAACAACTTCATGTGCCCTGCTACACACTTGTTGAAGTGATGGTTCAATAACCTTATCAAGTCTCCACCATCCTCCCACTCAATTTTCGAGAGAAACTTTTCCTCGAGAAAGGACCCGTTTCTAGAAACAATTACTTTTGCTTCCGGATCTAAGATAGGAGGTATACCCAACCATTTTGGGTATCCTATGAAGATGTATTTATCCGTTTTGGGTTCGAGCTTATCACGATGAAACTTTTTCACATAAGCGTCGCAGCCCCAAACTTTTAAGAAACGACAGCTTAGGTTTCTCCAAACCATAGTTCAAACGGTGTCGTCTCAACGGAATTACGTGGTGCCCTATTAAAGTGAGTGTGGTTGTCTCTAACGCCTAACCCATGAACGATAGTGGTAATTTGATAAGAGACATCATGGTACGCACCATATCCAATAGGGTGCAACTATGATGTTCGGGCACACCATCACACTATGGTGTTCCAGGCGGTATTAATTGTGAAACAATTTCCACAATGTCTTAATTGTGTGCCAAAGCTCGTAACTCAGATACTCATCTCTATGATCATATCATAGACATTTTATCCTCTTGTCACAATGACCTTCAACTTCGCTATGAAATTACTTGAACCATTCAATAATTCAGACTTGTGTTTCATCAAGTAAATATACAGTATCTACTTAAATCATCTGTGAAGTAAAACATAACGATATTCACTGCATGCCTCAGCACTCATTGGACTGCACACATCAATGTGTGTTACTTCCAACAAGTTGCTATCTTGTTCCATCTTACTGAAAACGAGGCTTTTCAGTCATCTTGCCTATGTGATATGATTTGCATATCTCAAGTGATTCAAAATCAAGTGAGTTCAAACGATCCATCTGCATGCAGTATATTGCTACTGCTTTCTTCATAACTTATACATGTTCCTATGACTATGAGATTATGCAACTCCCGTTTACCGGAGGAACACTTTGTGTGCTACCAAACGTCACAACATAATTGGGTGATTATAAAGGAGCTCTACAGGTGTCTCCGAAGGTACATGTTGGGTTGGCGTATTTCGAGATTAGGATTTGTCACTCCGATTGTCGGAGAGGTATCTCTGGGCCCTCTCGGTAATGCACATCACTTGAGCCTTGCAAGCATTACAACTAATGAGTTAGTTGTCAGATGATGTATTACGAAACGAGTAAAGATACTTGCCGGTAACGAGATTGAACTAGGTATTGAGATACCGACGATCGAATCTCGGGCAAGTAACATACCGATGACAAAGGGAACAACGTATGTTGTTATGCGATTTGACCGATAAAGATCTTCGTAGAATATGTGGGAGCCAATATGAGCATCCAGGTTCCGCTATTGGTTATTGACCGGAAACGTGTCTCGGTCATGTCTACATTGTTCTCGAACCCGTAGGGTCCGCACGCTTAAGGTTTCGATGACAGTTATATTATGAGTTTATGAGTTTTGATGTACCGAAGGAGTTCGGAGTCCCGGATGAGATTGGGGACATGATGAGGAGTCTTGAAATGGTCGAGACGTAAAGATCGATATATTGGACGACTATATTCGGAGTTCGGAAAGGTTCCGAGTGATTCGGGTATTTTTCGGAGTACCGGAGAGTTACGGGAATTCGCCGGGGAGTATATGGGCCTTATTGGGCCATACGGGAATAGAGGAGAGAGGCCAAAAGGAAGGAGGCCTGCGCCCCCCCCCCCCTCTGGTCCGAATTGGACAAGGGGCGCAGCTGTTGGGGAACGTTGCAGAAAACAAAAAAATTCCTACTCGTTTCACCAAGATCATCTAGGAGTTCATCTAGCAACGAGTGATTAGATGCATCTACATACCTTTGTAGATCGCGAGCGGAAGCATTCAAGAGAACGGTGATGATGTAGTCGTACTCGACGTGATCCAAATCACCGATGACCAGCGCTGAACGGACGGCACCTCCGCGTTCAACACACGTACGGGACGGGAGACGTCTCCTCCTTCTTGATCCAGCAAGGGGAAAGGAGAGGTTGATGAAGATCCAGCAGCACGACGGCGTGGTGGTGGATGCAGGGCGTCACAGCAGCAGGGCTTCGCCGAGACTACGAGGGAGAGACGTAACGGGGGGAGGTGGAGGTGCCAGGGGCTGGTGTATGAAGTCCCTCCTCTCCCCCACTATATATAGGGGTGCCAAGGGGGGGGTGCGCAGCCTAGGAGATCCAATCTCCTATGGCCGGCGGCCAAGGGGAGGTTTCCCTCCCCCCCAAGGCACCTAGGGGTGCCTTCCACCACTAGGACTCCTCCTAGGGGAAAACCCTAGGCGCATGGGCCTATAGGGGCTGGTGCCCTTGGCCCATCTAGGCCAAGGCGCACCCCCTACAACCCATGTGGCCCCCCGGGACAGGTGGCCCCACCCGATGGACCCCCGGGACCCTTCCGGTGGTCCCGGTACAATACCGATAACCCCGAAACTTGTCCCGATGCCCGAAATAGCACTTCCTATATATAATTCTTTACCTCCGGACCATTCCGGAACTCCTCGTGACGTCCGGGATCTCATCCGGGACTCCGAACAACATTCGGGTTTCTGCATATACATATCTTCATAACCCTAGCGTCACCGAACCTTAAGTGTGTAGACCCTACGGGTTCGGGAGACAAGCAGACATGACCGAGATGACTCTCCGGTCAATAACCAACAGCGGGATCTGGATACCCATGTTGGCTCCCACATGCTCCACGATGATCTCATCGGATGAACCACGATGTCGAGGATTTAATCAATCCCGTACGCTATTCCCTTTGTCTATCGATATGTTACTTGCCCGAGATTCGATCGTCGGTATCCCAATACCTCGTTCAATCTCGTTACCGGCAAGTCACTTTACTCGTACCGCAATGCATGATCCCGTGACCAGACACTTGGTCACTCTGAGCTCATTATGATGATGCATTACCGAGTGGGCCTAGTGATACCTCTCCGTCATACGGAGTGACAAATCCCAGTCTTGATCCATGTCACCCAACAGACACTTTCGGAGATGCCCGTAGTCTACCTTTATAGTCACCCAGTTACGTTGTGACGTTTGGCATACCCAAAGCACTCCTACGGTATCCGGGAGTTACACGATCTCATGGTCTAAGGAAAAGATACTTTGACATTGCAAAACTCTAGCAAACGAACTATACGATCTTGTGCTATGTTTAGGATTGGGTCTTGTCCATCACATCATTCTCCTAATGATGTGATCTCGTTATCAATGACATCCAGTGTCCATAGTCAAGAAACCATGACTATCTGTTGATCAACGAGCTAGTCAACTAGAGGCTCACTAGGGACATGTTGGTGTCTGTTATTCACACATGTATTACGATTTCCGGATAACACAATTATAGCATGAATAAAGACAATTATCATGAACAAGGAAATATAATAATAATGCTTTTATTATTGCCTCTAGGGCATATTTCCAACAGTCTCCCACTTGCACTAGAGTCAATAATCTAGTTACATTGTGATGAATCGAACACCCATGGAATTCTGGTGTTGATCATGTTTTGCTCTAGGGAGAGGTTTAGTCAACGGATCTGCTACATTCAGGTCCGTATGTACTTTACAAATCTCTATGTCTCCATCTTGAACATTTTCACGAATGGAGTTGAAGCGACGCTTGATGTGCCTTGTCTTCTTGTGAAACCTGGGCTCCTTGGCAAGTGCAATAGCTCCAGTGTTGTCACAGAAGAGCTTGATCGGCCCCGACGCATTGGGTATGACTCCTAGGTCGGTGATGAACTCCTTCACCCATATTGCTTCATGTGCTGCCTCCGAGGCTGCCATGTACTCCGCTTCACATGTAGATCCCGCCACGACGCTTTGCTTGCAACTACACCAGCTTACTGCCCCACCATTCAAAATATACATGTATCCGGTTTGTGACTTAGAGTCATCCAGATCTGTGTCGAAGCTAGCGTCGACGTAACCCTTTACGACGAGCTCTTCGTCACCTCCATAAACGAGAAACATTTCCTTAGTCCTTTTCAGGTACTTCAGGATATTCTTGACCGCTGTCCAGTGTTCCTTGCCGGGATTACTTTGGTACCTTCCTACCAAACTGACGGCAAGGTTAACATCAGGTCTGGTACACAACATGGCATACATAATAGAACCTATGGCTGAGGCATAGGGGATGACGCTCATCTCTTCTATATCTTCTGCCGTGGTCGGACATTGAGCTGAGCTCAATTTCATACCTTGCAACACAGGCAAGAACCCCTTCTTGGATTGATCCATATTGAACTTCTTCAATATCTTATCAAGGTATGTGCTTTGTGAAAGACCTATGAGGCGTCTCGATCTATCTCTATAGATTTTGATGCCTAATATATAAGCAGCTTCTCCAAGGTCCTTCATTGAAAAACTTTTATTCAAGTAGGCCTTGATGCTGTCCAAGAGTTCTATATCATTTCCCATCAACAGTATGTCATCTACATATAATATGAGAAATGCTACAGAGCTCCCACTCACTTTCTTGTAAACGCAGGCTTCTCCATAAGTCTGTGTAAACCCAAACGCTTTGATCATCTCATCAAAGCGAATGTTCCAACTCCGAGATGCTTGCACCAGCCCATAAATCGAGCGTTGGAGCTTGCACACTTTGTCAGCATTCTTAGGATCGTCAAAACCTTCCGGCTGCATCATATACAATTCTTCCTTAAGGAAACCATTAAGGAATGCCGTTTTGACGTCCATTTGCCATATTTCGTAATCATAGAATGCGGCAATTGCTAACATGATTTGGACGGACTTCAGCTTCGCTACCGGTGAGAAAGTCTCATCGTAGTCAACCCCTTGAACTTGTCGATAACCCTTAGCGACAAGCCGAGCTTTATAGATGGTCACATTACCATCCGCGTCTGTCTTCTTCTTAAAGATCCATTTATTTTCTATGGCTCGCCACTCAACGGGCAAGTCAGTCAAAGTCCATACTTTGTTTTCATACATGGATCCTATCTCGGATTTCATGGCTTCTAGCCATTTGTCGGAATCCGGGCCCGCCATCGCTTCTTCATAGTTCGAAGGTTCACCGTTGTCTAACAGCATGATTTCCAAGACAGGGTTGCCGTACCACTCTGGTGCGGAACGTGTCCTTGTGGACCTTCGAATTTCAGTAGGGGCTTGATCAGAAGTATCTTGATCATTGTCATTAACTTCCTCTCTAGTCGGTGCAGGCACCTCAGGAACATTTTCTTGAGTTGCGCCATTTTCCGGTTCAAGAGGTAATACTTCATCAAGCTCTACTTTCCTCCCACTTACTTCTTTTGAGAGAAACTCTTTCTCCAGAAAGGACCCATTCTTGGCAACAAAGATCTTGCCTTCGGATCTGAGGTAGAAGGTGTACCCAATGGTTTCTTTTGGGTATCCTATGAAGACGCATTTTTCCGACTTGGGTTCGAGCTTTTCAGGTTGAAGTTTCTTGACATAAGCATCGCATCCCCAAACTTTTAGAAACGACAGCTTAGGTTTCTTCCCAAACCATAATTCATACGGTGTCATCTCAACGGATTTCGACGGTGCCCTATTTAAAGTGAATGCGGCAGTCTCTAAAGCATAGCCCCAAAAGGAAAGCGGTAAATCGGTAAGAGACATCATAGATCGCACCATATCTAACAGAGTGCGATTACGACGTTCGGACACACCATTACGCTGAGGTGTTCCAGGCGGCGTGAGTTGTGAAACTATTCCACATTTTCTTAAATGTGCCCCAAACTTGTGACTCAAGTATTCTCCTCCACGATCTGATCGTAGAAACTTGATTTTCCTGTCACGTTGATTTTCAACCTCACTCTGAAATTCCTTGAACTTTTCAAAGGTTTCAGACTTGTGTTTCATTAAGTAGATATACCCATACCTACTTAAATCATCAGTGAGGGTGAGAACATAACGATAGCCACCGCGAGCCTCAACACTCATCGGACCGCACACATCAGTATGTATGATTTCCAATAAGTCGGTTGCTCGATCCATTGTTCCTGAGAACGGAGTCTTGATCATTTTACCCATAAGGCATGGTTCGCACGTGTCAAATGATTCATAATCAAGAGACTCTAAAAGTCCATCAGCATGGAGCTTCTTCATGCGTTTGACACCTATGTGACCAAGGCGGCAGTGCCACAAGTATGTGGGACTATCATTATCAACCTTACTTCTTTTGGTACTCACATTATGAACATGTGTAGCATCACGTTCGAGATTCATAAAGAATAAACCATTCACCATAGGAGCATGACCATAAAACATATCTCTCATAAAAATGGAACAACCATTATTCTCAGATTTAAAAGAGTAGCCATCTCGAATTAAACGAGATCCCGATACAATGTTCATGCTCAAAGCTGGCACTAAATAACAATTATTAAGGTTTAAAACTAATCCCGAAGGGAGATGCAGAGGCAGCGTGCCGACGGCGATCACATTGACCTTGGAACCATTCCCGACGCGCATCGTCACCTCGTCCTTTGCCAGTTTCCGCTTATTCCACAGCCCCTGCTTTGAGTTACAAATGTGAGCAACTGCACCGGTATCAAATACCCAGGAGCCACTACGGGCACTAGTAAGGTACACATCAATTACATGTATATCACATATACCTTTTGTTTTGCCGGCCTTCTTATCCGCTAAGTACTTAGGGCAGTTCCGCTTCCAGTGACCGCTTCCCTTGCAATAAAAGCACTCAGTCTCGGGCTTGGGTCCATTCTTTGGCTTCTTCCCGGCAGCTTGCTTGCCGGGCGCGGCAACCTCCTTGCCGTCCTTCTTGAAGTTCTTTTTACCCTTGCCTTTCTTGAACTTAGTGGTTTTATTGACCATCAACACTTGATGTTCCTTCCTGACTTCTACCTCTGCTGATTTCAGCATAGCAAATACTTCAGGAATGGTCTTTTCCATCCCCTGCATATTGAAGTTCATCACAAAGCTCTTGTAGCTTGGTGGAAGCGACTGGAGGATTCTGTCAATGACCGCATCATCCGGGAGATTAACTCCCAGCTGAGTCAAGCGGTTATGCAACCCAGATATAGTGAGTATGTGCTCACTGACAGAACTGTTTTCCTCCATCTTACAGCTGAAGAATTTGTCGGAGACTTCATATCTCTCGACCCGGGCATGAGCTTGGAAAACCATTTTCAGCTCTTCGAACATCTCATATGCTCCATGTCTCTCAAAACGCTTTGGAGCCCCGGCTCTAGGCTGTAAAGCATGCCGCACTGAACGAGGGAGTAGTCATCAAAACGTGCCTGCCAAGCGTTCATAACATCTTGTTCTGCAGGGAGAACGGGTGCGTCACCAAGCGGTGCTTGTAGGACATAATCTTTCTTGGCAGCTATGAGGATGATCCTCAGGTTCCGGACCCAGTCCGTATAGTTGCTGCCATCGTCTTTCAGCTTAGTTTTCTCTAGGAACGCGTTGAAGTTGAGGACTACGTTGGCCATTTGATCTACAAGACATATTGCAAAGATTTTAGACTAAGTTCATGATAATTAAGTTCAACTAATCAAATTATTAGTGAACTCCCACTTAGATTAGACATCCCTCTAGTCATCTAAGTATTACATGATCCGAGTTAAACTAGACCGTGTCCGATCATCACGTGAGACGGACTAGTCAACATCGGTGAACATCTTCATGTTGATCGTATCTTCTATACGACTCATGCTCGACCTTTCGGTCTTCTGTGTTCCGAGGCCATGTCTGTACATGCTAGGCTCGTCAAGTCAACCTAAGTGTTTGCATGTGTAAATCTGTCTTACACCCGTTGTATGTGAACGTCTGAATAAAACACCCGATCATCACGTGGTGTTTTGAAACAGCGAACTGTCACAACGGTGCACAGTTAGGGGGAACACTTCTTGAAATTAGTGTGAGGGATCACCTTATTTACTACCGTCGTTCTAAGTAAACAAGATGCAAAACATGATAAACATCACATGCAATCAAATAATAAACGTGACATGATATGGCCAATATCACATAGCTCCTTTGATCTCCATCTTGGGGCTCCATGATCATCTTGTCACCGGCTTGACACCATGATCTCCATCATCATGATCTCCATCATCGTGTCTCCATGAAGTTGCTCGCCAACTATTACTTCTACTACTATGGCTAACGCGTTTAGCAATAAAGTAAAGTAATTTACATGGCGTTTCTTGATGACACACAGGTCATATAAAAGAATAAAGACAACTCCTATGGCTCCTGCCGGTTGTCATACTCATCGACATGCAAGTCATGATTCCTATTACAATAGCATGAACATCTCATACATCACATATAGATCATTCATCATTCATCACAACTTTGGCCATATCATATCACAAACCACTTGCTGCAAAAACAAGTTAGACGTCCTCTAATTGTTGTTGCAAGTTTTACGTGGCTGAATTAGGGTTCTAGCAAGAACGTTTTCTTACCTACGTTAAAGCCACAACGTGATTTGTCAACTTCTATTTACCCTTCATAAGGACCCTGTTCATCGATTCCGCTTCAACTAAAGTAGGAGAGACAGACACCCGCCAGCCACCTTATGCATCTAGTGCATGTTAGTCGGTGGAACCGGTCTCACGTAAGCGTACGTGTAAGGTTGGTCCGGGCCGCTTCATCCCACAATACCGCTGAAGCAAGAAAGGACTAGTAACGGCAAGAAAGTTGACAAATCTACGCCCACAACAAATTGTGTTCTACTCGCGCAAGAAGAACTACGCATAGACCTAGCTCTGATACCACTGTTGGGGAACGTTGCAGAAAACAAAAATTTTCCTACTCGTTTCACCAAGATCATCTAGGAGTTCATCTAGCAACGAGTGATTAGATGCATCTACATACCTTTGTAGATCGCGAGCGGAAGCGTTCAAGAGAACGGTGATGATGTAGTCGTACCCGACGTGATCCAAATCACCGATGACCAGCGCCGAACGGACGGCACCTCCGTGTTCAACACACGTACGGGACGGGAGACGTCTCCTCCTTCTTGATCCAGCAAGGGGAAAGGAGAGATTGATGAAGATCCAGCAGCACGACGGCGTGGTGGTGGATGCAGGGCGTCACAGCAGCAGGGCTTCGCCGAGACTACGAGGGAGAGACGTAACGGGGGGAGGTGGAGGTGCCAGGGGCTGGTGTATGAAGTCCCTCCTCTCCCCCACTATATATAGGGGTGCCAAGGGGGGGTGGTGCACAGCCTAGGAGATCCAATCTCCTATGGCCGGCGGCCAAGGGGAGGTTTCCCTCCCCCCCAAGGCACCTAGGGGTGCCTTCCACCACTAGGACTCCTCCTAGGGGAAAACCCTAGGCGCATGGGCCTATAGGGGCTGGTGCCCTTGGCCCATCTAGGCCAAGGCGCACCCCCTACAGCCCATGTGGCCCCCCGGGACAGGTGGCCCCACCCGGTGGACACCCGGGACCCTTTCAGTGGTCCCGGTACAATACCGATAACCCCGAAACTTGTCCCGATGCCCGAAATAGCACTTCCTATATATAATTCTTTACCTCCGGACCATTCCGGAACTCCTCGTGACGTCCGGGATCTCATCCGGGACTCCGAACAACATTCGGGTTTCTGCATATACATATCTTCATAACCCTAGCGTCACCGAACCTTAAGTGTGTAGACCCTACGGGTTCGGGAGACAAGCAGACATGACCGAGATGACTCTCCGGTCAATAACCAACAGCGGGATTTGGATACCCATGTTGGCTCCCACATGCTCCACGATGATCTCATCGGATGAACCATGATGTCGAGGATTTAATCAATCCCGTACGCTATTCCCTTTGTCTATCGATATGTTACTTGCCCGAGATTCGATCGTCGGTATCCCAATACCTCGTTCAATCTCGTTACCAGCAAGTCACTTTACTCGTACCGCAATGCATGATCCCGTGACCAGACACTTGGTCACTCTGAGCTCATTATGATGATGCATTACCGAGTGGGCCCAGTGATACCTCTCCGTCATACGGAGTGACAAATCCCAGTCTTGATCCATGTCACCCAACAGACACTTTCGGAGATGCCCGTAGTCTACCTTTATAGTCACCCAGTTACGTTGTGACGTTTGGCATACCCAAAGCACTCCTACGGTATCCGGGAGTTACACGATCTCATGGTCTAAGGAAAAGATACTTTGACATTGCAAAACTCTAGCAAACGAACTATACGATCTTGTGCTATGTTTAGGATTGGGTCTTGTCCATCACATCATTCTCCTAATGATGTGATCTCGTTATCAATGACATCCAGTGTCCATAGTCAGGAAACCATGACTATCTGTTGATCAATGAGCTAGTCAACTAGAGGCTCACTAGGGACATGTTGGTGTCTGTTATTCACACATGTATTACGATTTCCGGATAACACAATTATAGCATGAATAAAGACAATTATCATGAACAAGGAAATATAATAATAATGCTTTTATTATTGCCTCTAGGGCATATTTCCAACAGCAGCCCCCTTTTCCTTCTTCCTCTCCCCTCTTTCCCCTTCTCCTACTCCAACAAGGAAGGAGGGAGTCCTACTCCCGGTGGGAGTAGGACTCCCCTTGGCGCACCCCCTCCTAGGGCCGGCCTCCTCCTCCCTTGCTCCTTTATATACGGGGGCAGGGGGCACCCCAAAGGCACAACAACAATTGATCCCTTGGATCTCTTAGCCGTGTGTGGTGCCCCCTCCATCATAATCCACCTCGATAATATCGTAGCGGTGCTTAGGCGAAGCCCTGCGCCGGTAGAACATCAAGATCGTCACCACACCATCGTGCAGACGGAACTCTCCCTCGACACTCGGCTGATCGGAGTTCGACGGACGTCATCGAGCTGAATGTGTGCTAGAACTCGGAGGTGCCGTAGTTTCGGTGCTTGATTGGTCGGGCCGTGAAGATGTACGACTACATCAAGCGCGTTATGCTAACGCTTCCGCTTTCGGTCTACGAGGGTACGTGGACACACTCTCCCCTCTCGTTGCTATGCATCACCATGATCTTGCGTGTGCATAGGATTTTTTTTGAAATTACTACGTTCCCCAACAAGAAGTGCGTGCTGAAAAAGCACGCGATGAAACTCTTGTTCCGCATGATTTCTTCACGACATCAGAAGGTTGTGTTGTGGAGGAGAGCTAGGAGGTGAGTGCACACCCCGCCGATCATCGCTCCGGTGCCGGCGGCCACCACAATACGCCACATCCCACCCGGGCACGGCGTCCACCTTCTCGTCGTTGGTTGCTCCGGCTGCGGCGACCACAATACTCACGGTGTGCCTCGCCGCGCGGCTGGGGTTTTTCTCTCTGGCTATGTTCATGGTTTATGCTTCATCCCAGGCCGGTGACGTTCCTCTCCCTCTTTCTGGTCTTGGTGCTCTTTGCCCGTAGCTTTGGTGCATGCCTTGCTCTCTCGTCATTAGCATCCTTGCTGGTTACGTCCTTGCTTAGGGTTTGTTGTCGCCGCCTTACGGTCTGTGTCGCCATGCTTGCTGTGTTGTCGACCTAGTTGCTTGGTTTCACTCGCTTCATGGATGGAGTGCGTTTTCAGGATGATATGCTTGTCATGTATGGTTGAGCCACTGTCGAGGCCGTAGCGGGCTGTTGCTGCCCCGCCGGCTTTCTTGGTGTCGTGCTCAACAACGGCGTCTCCCTCTCGCCGGATTTTTTTGCCTCCCTCCTGGTCAGTTGGTTCGGCGGTTTCGCCAACGGCTACCTTGTCAGACCTAGGCAGAGAGTCTGTTTTTCCTTGCAAGTTGCTCGTGCATGCATTGCCAAGGAGATTGTGCTCCGGGGATGCTGGACGTCCGGTTTTGCTCCGTGTCAAAATGTCTCTTTTCGGCCTGTCCTCACCCGCTTTATCCTTGTCTCGTCCACTCGTCCGCTCTGCTGCATGGATGGCCAACTCCATGCTCCCCTCTGTTCTTGGGCCCCATCCCATGCAATCGATGGCCGCCCCCATGCACGCTTCTCGTGCCCAGGTTTTCGGGCGGGTTGGCACGAGCTCGCATGCTCAACCCTCCGCCTCCCTTCTCTCTCCTGCGCATGTGGTGGGTTGTGATCAAGTGCCTGCCTACAACCTGGATGCGTTAAATCCCTCCAGCCTGCCAGTGTCGCAGGTTTCTGCCCAATTGCCGGAAGGTCGGAGCCGTGTGGCTGTCGCATCATCTTGCCTCGTTGCGCCTCTCGCTTCCACGCTCGACTCCCTAATCACCAGACCGCCATCGCCTCGCCATGCAACCTCACTAGTAGAAAAAGGGGCAAATCTGAGACACATTAGTCCCGGTTTGATTTTGAGCCGGCACTAATGTGTCCATTAGTGCCGGTTCCAACGGCTAGCCGGCCGCTCTCATTAGTACCGGTTCGTGGCGAACCTTTAGCACTGGTTCATGCCACGAACCGGTACTAAAGAGAGTGGTGGCAGGATGTTGCCAGTCTGGGGCCCGTCCAGCACCTTTAGTACCGGTTCCTGGCACGAACCGATACTAAAGGTCGACGTACATAAACCTTTCGTCCACCCGATCCACTCTGTTCTTCCCCTTTCCCCTCACTTCCTCTGGTCTTCCCCTCTCTTCCTCGAGCTCCTCACAAATTTTGCCCAAAATTTGTCAAGATTTGAAGGCCCCCATCCATTTAAATGATCACAAAGGTTAACAACTTTGTCCTTTCAACTCTCATTGCTAGATTAGCTCTTGCAATGCTTTGTATAGTGATTAATTTGGGAGGAATTATATTTGGTAGTATTTGATTTATATGCAATTTGAGGTCAAAAATAACACTTAGTTTGCATATGTAGGTGTGGTTTACTTAGTGCCTTCTAAATCTCCGTCGTAACCACCGTCGATCGCCCGCACCATCCCGTCGCCGGCACCACCTTGTGGATAGGCTCTTGTTCATGAATGTTTTACATTACCAAATTGATGTTTGTGTGATTTGGATATATAGTTACTCGTATAATTATCTTACCCGTATGTTGTTTGTTATACATAGTGCCATGGTTTTTATATCCGTCCCCGTCAGCCCTCGTCCTTGTTATGATTCGGATGTGGTATATTATCTTTTAAAACTAGTTGTTGCATTTCATGTTTATGACAAATTATGCCCATCAAGTTGACATAGATATTTTTATCTAGGAGGTATGTGAACCGGAAATACCAACCGACCCTATTGTCGAGAGGTTAAATTTAGTTGAAAGAGAAAACGAGTATTTGAAAGAAAAATTGAAAAGAATTGAGGGGGAGAAGATGGAATTGGAGTTGCATGTTGCCGATGTCGTTGATGATCACAAGATCAAGATGGAGAAAATGAGGTTGAAGATTAGAAAGATTAGAAAATATGCCATTGATAGTGTGGCTTGGTATCATTATGTTGTTGGATCAATTGTTACATTAGTTGCGATCTTGATCGCATTTGTTGTTGCATTTAAATTCTTTAGCTAGAGAGTTATTTGTATGTTGCATTTAATAAAGTGTTGTATATGAACTTTATGTATGAACTTTATGTATGAACTTGTATTAATTTGGTCTATTCGGTGTTGTGTATAATGAAGATATGAGCCGACAATGGATGTATGATGACCGATGCTCTCCCGGGTTCATTAATGGCGTGCATACTTTTCTGCTTGCCACTGAGGCAAACAAGCGGGTGGATGGTTTTATGCCTTGTCCATGTGCTGGCTGTAAGAATGGTCACAATTACTCTACGTTAAGAACCATTCACGTCCACCTATTTGAGTCCGGTTTCATGCCCCACTATAATGTTTGGACCAAGCGCGGAGAAAGAGGGGTTATGATGGAAGACAATGAAGAAGAAGAGGACGACGACATCTATCCTGGCCATGGGTTCCCTGAATACGATGATACAACAATGGAGGAAGAAGCTGAGCCGGCAATGCAGGAACAAGCTGAAGAAGAGGCATCAGATGAGCCCGATGATGATCTAGGTCGGGCCATTGCCGATACAAAGAGAAACTGCGCAAGTGATTTGGAGAGGAAGAAGTTGTAGCGCATGTTAGAGGATCACAAGAAATTGTTGTACCCGAATTGCGAAGCTGAAAAAAAAAGTTGGGCACCACACTGGAATTGCTGCAATGGAAGGCAGAGAATGGTGTATCTGACAAGGGATTTGTAAAGTTGCTGGTAATGATAAAGAATTTGCTTCCAAAGGACAACGAATTGCCCGAGAGTACGTATGAAGCAAAGAAGGCTGTCTACCCTCTAGGGTTAGAGGTGCAGAAGATACATGCATGCCCTAATAACTGCATCCTCTACCGCGGTGCGTACGAGGATTTGAACGCTTGCCCGGTATGTGGTGCATTGCGTTATAAGATCAGTCGCGATGACCCTGGTGATGTCGAGGGCGAGCGCCCCAGGAAGAAGATTCCTTCCAAGGTGATGTGGTATGCTCCTATAATACCACAGTTGAAACGTTTGTTCCAAAACAAAGAGCATGCGAAGGCGATGCGGTGGCACAGAGAAGACCGTAAGAAAGACGGAAAGTTGAGAGTACCCACTGACAGTTCGCAGTGGAGAAAAATAGAGAGAAAGTACAGGGAGGAGTTTGCAGGTGACCCAAGGAACGTATGGTTTGGTCTAAGTGCAGATGGCATTAATCCTTTTGGGGAGCAGAGCAGCAACCATAGCACGTGGCCTGTGACTCTATGTTTGTATAACATTCCTCCTTGGTTGTGCATGAAGCAGAAGTCCATTATGATGCCAGTGCTCATCCAAGGCCCTAAGCAACCCGGCAACGACATTGATGTGTACCTAAGGCCATTAGTTGAAGAACTATTACAGCTATGGAATGGAATAGGTGTACATGCGTGGGATGAGCATAGATAGGAAGAATTTGACCTAAAGGCGTTGCTGTTCGTGACCATCAATGATTGGCCTGCTCTCAGTAACCTTTCAGGATAGACACACAAGGGATACCGCGGATGCACGCACTGTTTGGATGATACCGACAGTATATATTTGGAGAGTTGTAGGAAGAATGTGTACCTGGGACATCGTCGATTTCTTCCGAGCAGGCATCCCGTAAGAAAGAAAGGCAAGCATTTCAAAGGTGAGGCGGATCACCGAATGAAGCTTCACCACCGTACTGGTGCTGATGTACATGATATGGTCAAGGATTTGAAGGTAATCTTTGGAAAGGGTCCTGGCGGACAACCTGTTCAGAAGGACGCTGATGGACGCGCGCCCATGTGGAAGAAGAAATCTATATTTTGGGACCTGCCCTATTGGAAAGACCTAGAGGTCCGCTCCGCAATCGACGTGATGCACGTGACGAAGAATCTTTGCGTGACCCTGCTTGGCTTCTTGGGCGTGTATGGGAAAACAAAAGATACACCAGAGGCACGGGAGGACCAACAACGTATGCACGGAAAAGACGACATACATCAGGGTCAGGCCAGCTATGCTCTTACCAAAGAAGAGAAGGAAATCTTCTTTGAATGCCTGCTCAGCATGAAGGTACCATCTGGCTTCTCGTCGAATATAAAGGGAATAATAAATATGGCAGAGAAAAAGTTCCAGAACCTAAAGTCTCATGACTGCCATGTGATTATGACGCAACTGCTTCCGGTTGCATTGAGGGGGCTTCTACTGGAAAACGTTCGATTAGCCATTGTGAATCTATGTGCATTCCTCAATGCCATCTCTCAGAAGGTAATCGATCCAGAAATCATACCAGGGTTACAGAATGATTTGGTGCAATGTCTTGTTAGTTTTGAGTTGGTGTTCCCACCATCCTTCTTCAACATCATGACGCACGTCCTAGTTCACCTTTGCGAAGAGATTAACGTTTTGGGTCCTGTATTTCTACACAATATGTTCCCCTTTGAGAGGTTCATGGGAGTCTTGAAGAAATATGTTCATAACTGTGCTAGGCCAGAAGGAAGCATCGCGAAGGGCCATGAAAATGAGGAGGTCATTGAGTTTTGTATTGACTTATTCCTGACCTTAAGCCGATTGGTGTTCCTGAATCGCGGCATAAGGGCAGACTGGATGGAAAAGGCACGCTAGGAGGGGATCAAATAATATGTATGGACGGGCATTCTCTCACTGAAGCACACTACACAGTTCTACAGAATTCCGCCTTGGTGGCTCCGTATATGGAGGAACACAAGAATTTTCTACACTCCAAACACCCGGAGAAGTCTGACGACTGGATTACACGTGAACAAATGAGGACTTTTGCCGGTTGGTTGCAGAAACGTGCCATGCATGATGGCGATATTGAAGATGACCTATACTCGTTGTCCCAGTTACCATCTTCGAATATAATGACTTTCAAAGGGTACCAGATAAATGGGAATACATTTTACACGATCGCCCAAGATAAGAAGAGCACCAACCAAAACAGTGGTGTCCACTTTGATGCAACAACCAACACGGGAAGGAAACATATTATGGCTACATAGAGGACATATGGGAACTTAACTATGGACGTGGTTTGAAGGTCCCTTTGTTTCGGTGCAAATGGGTCAATATGACACGAGGCGGGGTAACGGAAGACCCGCAGTTCGGAATGACAACAGTGGATGTCAACAATCTTGCGTATGCAGAAGAACCATTCGTCCTAGCCAATGATGTGGCGCAGGTTTTTTATGTGAAAGACATGTCTACCAGGCCGAGAAAAAGAAAAGATAAGGAAGCGAATGGATCATACGACGAGCCAAAGCACCACATAGTTCTTTCAGGGAAAAGAAACATCGTTGGAGTGGATGACAAGACAGACATGTCAGAAGATTATGAAAAGTCTGATGAAATTGCTCCATTCACAGTGAATATTAACCCGAGCATCCAGTTAAATGATGAAGATTTTCCATGGCTACGGTGCAAAGGGACACATATGAAGAAAAAGTTTCACACCCAAAGATCCGGGATGTGATCGGCTTCACTATCTTCACTTTCTTCTGT
The DNA here is from genome assembly GCF_018294505.1 of Triticum aestivum. Lineage (NCBI taxonomy): Eukaryota > Viridiplantae > Streptophyta > Magnoliopsida > Poales > Poaceae > Triticum > Triticum aestivum. The sequence continues at coordinate 16,544,650 of NC_057795.1, forward strand.
GTTTCACACCCAGGAGGGAATCTCTATAATAGTTAGGGTAGTTATGTGTTATTCCCAAACTAGTGATTCACACAAATTTCAAATAATTCAAAATTTAAACTATTCAAATTTGAAACCTACCGACACTAACGGAAAGTTTGTAATGTTTTGTACCTAAAGCAAAAATATTTAGAAAGAAACTCTAAATACAGCAAAAAACAACTCAAAAATAAATAAAACAAAAATAAATAAAGCAAAAAAATTAAGAAAATAAAAAAGCCCGCCTACTGGGCCAAAGCGGCATGCATACGACTAGAAACACAACCTTTTGTTGGGCCAGGATGCAGGCCCGCAAAGGCCCAGTAAGCCCACAGGACATCACTGAATAGGTAGGCCCAGTAGGCCTACTTAGGAGAGGAGCTCAAGAGAGCTACCGCACTGGGGCTTATAAACCAGTGCGGTAGCCCCTCGACTAGCGAGGTGGGACTAAACTTGTCGCACCGCACTGCGCCAGCGAACCCCTTTAGTACCGGGTGGTGGCTACAACAGGTACTAAAGAGGGGGTCTTTAGTACTGGTTGGTCCTACGACCCGGTACTAAAGGTTGGCACTTCCCGCCGCTTGGCCTGGCCAAAACAGACCTTTAGTACTGGTTGGTGGCACCAACCAGTATTAAAGGTCCATCCTATATATACAACAGTTGAAAAAAATGCACTTCCCTCTCTGATGACCCACAAGTGTAGGGGATCTATCGTAGTCCTTTCGATAAGTAAGAGTGTCGAACCCAACAAGGAGCAGAAGGAAATGATAAGCGGTTTTCAGTAAGGTTTTCTCTGCAAGCACTGAAATAGTAGGTAATAGATAGTTTTGTGATAAGATAAATAGTAACGAGCAAAAAGTAAATAAAGTAAATAAAGTGCAGCAAGGTGGCCCAATCCTTTATGTAGCAAAGGATAAGCCTGGACAAATTCTAATAATGAGGAAGGAGCTCCCGAGGACACATTGGGAATTATCGTCAAGCTAGTTTTCATCACGTTCATAAGATTCACGTTCGGTACTTTGATAATTTGATATGTGGGTGGACCGGCACTTGGGTACTGCCCTAACATGGACAAGCATCCCACTTTTGATTAACCCCTATTGCAAGCATCCGCAACTACAAAAAGGAGTATTAAGGTAAACCTAACCACATCATTAAACATATGGGTCCATATCAACCCTTAACGAAGCAACGCATAAACTAGGGTTTAAACTTCTGTCACTCTAGCAACCCATCATCTACTTATTACTTCCCTATGCCTTCTTCTAGGCCCAAATAATGGTGAAGTGTCAAGTAGTCGATGTTCACATAACACCACTAGAGGAGAGACAACATACATCTCATCAAAATATCGAACGAATACCAAATTCACATGACTACTAATAGCAAGACTTCACCCATGTCCTCAGGAACAAACATAACTACTCACAAAGTGTATTCATGTTCATAATCAAAGGGGTAATAATATGCATGAAGGATCTGAACATATGACCTTCCACCAAGTAAACCAAATAGCATCAACTACAAGGAGTAATCAACACTACTAGCAACCCACAGGTACCAATTTGTGGTTTTGATACAAGATTGGATACAAGAGATGAACTAGGGTTTTGAGATTAGATGGTGCTGGTGAAGATGTTGATGGAGATTGACCCCCTCTCAATGAGAGGATTGTTGGTGATGACGTTGGTGATGATTTCCCCCTCCCGGAGGGAAGTGTCCCCGGTAGAATAGCTCCGCCAGAGCCCTAGATTGATTCTGCCAAGGTTCCGCCTCGTGGCGGCGGAGTTTCGTCCCGTAAGCTTGCCCACGAACTTTTCCAGGACAAAACCCTTCATATAGCAGAAGATGGACGCCAGAAGCCCACCAGGGGGCCCAGGAGATAGGGGCCGCGCCCTAGGGGGACGCCCCCTGTCTCCTGGACAGGGTGTGGGCCCCCTGGCCTATTTCTTTTGTCCAAAAATTCTTATTAAATCTAAAAAGTTGTTTCGTGGAGTCTCAGGTCTTTTGGAGTTGTGCAGAATAGGTTTCCAACATTTGCTCCTTTTCCAGCCAGAATTCCAGCTGCCGGCATCCCCCCTCTTCACGGTAAACCTTGTAAAATAACAGAGAATAGCCATAAGTATTGAGATATAATGTGTAATAACAGCCCATAATGCAACAAATATTGATATAAAAGCATGATGCAAAATGGACATATCAACTCCCCCAAGCTTAGACCTCGCTTGTCCTCAAGCGGAAGCCGAAATCGAAAAATATGTCCACATGTTTAGAGATAGAGGTGTCGATAAAAATAAAATACGGACATGAGGGCATCATGATCATTCTAATAACAGCAACATATATGGATTTTGTCATATGATTTCCTATGTTCAAGTAATAAGCAATTCACAATGTCAAGTATGGTTCAAAAACTTCATTGGGAACTAACAAACTATAATCTCAGTCATTGAAGCAATTGCAATTTATCGTAACATCAGAAAGAGTCAATAATAGAGCTTTTCAGCAAGCTCACATACTCAACTATCTCGTAGTCTCCCATAATTGTTAACACTCACGCAATACTTGTGGTTATAGAGTTTCAGCCGGACACTGAGAAAGATAGGGGCTTCTTGTGTTGCCTCCCAATGTATTCACCTTCAGGTGATGTCAACAATAATAGCCTATGCCAACTTACATCCAATTGGATATATATATCATGATCTTTCAAACACGAAGAGCTTGCCAAAGGATAAAATGAAAAAGGGAAAGGTGAGGATCACCTTGACTCAAGCATAAAGTAAAACATAAAGTAAAAGATAGGCCCTTCGCAGAGGGAAGCAGAGGTTGTCATGCGCTTTTAGGGTTGGATACACAAAATCTTAATGCAAAAGAACGCCACTTTATATTTCCCCTTGTATGTGGACCTTTATTATGCAATCCGTCGCTTTTATTACTTCCACAACAAGTTCTTACAAAGCTTATTTTCTCTGCACTGATAAGTCATGCATATTTAGAGAGCAATTTTTATTGCTTGCACCGATGACAACTTACTTGAAGGATCTTACTCAATCCATAGGTAGGTATGGTGGACTCTCATGGCAAACTGGGTTTGAGGATATTTGGAAGCATAAGTAGTATTTCTACTTGGTGCAAGGAATTTGGCTAGCAAGAGGGGGAAAGGCATGCTCAACATGTTTTGGAAGGTCAATGACAATATACTTTAACTAAGATGTCGGAAAACATAAACCATTACGTTGTCTTCCTTGTCCAACATAAACTCTTTTAGCATGTCATACTTAATGAGTGCTTCACAATCATAAAAGATGTCCAAGATAATATATTTATATGTGAACCCCTCTTTCCTTATTACTTCCTATTAATTGCAACGATGACCAAGGCTACGTTCATCATCCCTCAACAATTTTTGTGCCTCATACTTTCTATGTGTGAAGTTATCACTATCCATAAGATCAATATGAACTCTTTTGTTCTTTCTACTTTCTCAAGATCATAGCAACATAGCAAAGCCCTTGACTCAACACTAATCTTTATTATAGATAGCACACGGACTCGATTACAAAAGGAGATCACAATGCAAAACTCAAAACTACTTGATATCAAAACTTCGAACTAATAGATCAAGATACTACTAAAAGGATCAAACTAAATAAAGCGGTAAAGATAGGAGTGTGATGGTGATACAATACGGGGGCACCTCCCCCAAGCTTGGCAGTTGCCAAGGGGAGTGCCCATACCCATGCGATTACTTCTTCGGAGGTGGTGGAGTAGGAGTTGTTGCACTTTTCTTCTCTAGCTTGCGTCTGAGACTAAAATTTTCCTCCCTCGGATCCTCATTCTCGAGCTCAAGTTTCATTATCTTTTTGCATAGTGTTGCCTTGCTGTCCTGCAAAAAACATGGTGGGATAGATTGGACCTTAGGGAGGCTTGACTTCTTGAACTCCACATGCATATCACCAGGTTGAGGCAGTGGATCGTCCTCTTCATCAGAGCTTGTCTCCTCCTTCCTCTTTGGATCATAGTCTTCTTCTTCCTTTGTGGTCCAGCCATAGCGTTCCACATCCGCATATACTTTTGGATTTGCAATATAATCAGCTATGTAGCTCTCTCCCTCCGAATCTTGGGACGACATCTTGTTCAATTCTACAGCAGGAACAACTCAAAACGAAAACAGAGGATAATTGCGTGATACGGTGGTCAAAACCTTCAGAGTATAAATAATGAATTTTTACCGACCAAAATACGTAACATACAAGAAAACGGAGTCCAGGAGGCACACGAGGTGCCCACGAGACAGGGGGGCGCTGTTGGAAATTTGCCCTAGAGGCAATAATAAAAGGATTATTATTATATTTCCTTGTTCATGATAATTGTCTTTATTCATGCTATAATTGTATTATCTGGAAATCGTAATACACGTGTGAATACATAGACCATAATATGTCCCTAGTAAGCCTCTAGTTGACTAGCTAGTTGATCAACAAATAGTCATGGTTTCCTGACTATGGACATTAGATGTCGGTGATAATGGGATCACATCATTAGGAGAATGATGTGATGGACAAGACCCAATCCTAAGCATAGCACAAGATCGTGTAGTTCGTTTTGCTAGAGCTTTTCCAATGTCAAGTATCTTTTCCTTAGACCATGAGATCGTGTAACTCCCGGATACCGTAGGTGTGCTTTGGGTGTACCAAACGTCACAACGTAACTGGGTGACTATAAAGGTGCACTACAGGTATCTCCGAAAGTGTCTATTGAGTTGACACGGATCGAGACTGGGATTTGTCACTCCATATGATGGAGAGGTATCTCTGGGCCCACTCGGTAATGCATCATCATAATGAGCTCCAAGTGACCAAGTGTTTGGTCACGGGATCATGCATTATAGTACGAGTAAAGTGACTTGCCGGTAACGAGATTGAACGAGGTATTGGGATACCGACGATCGAATCTCGGGCAAGTAACGTACCGATTGACAAAGGGAATTGTATACGGGGTTGCTTGAATCCTCGACATCGTGGTTCATACGATGAGATCATCGTGGAACATGTGGGAGCCAACATGGGTATCCATATCCCGCTGTTAGTTATTGGCCGGAGAGCTGTCTCGGTCATGTCTGCATGATTCCCGAACCCGTAGGGTCTACACACTTAAGGTTCGGTGATCCTAGGGTTATTAGGAAGACTTGTATGTGATTACCGAATGTTGTTCGGAGTCCCGGATGAGATCCCGGACGTCACGAGGAGTTCCGGAATGGTCCGGAGGTAAAGATTTATATATGGGAAGTTGTCATACGGTCACCAGAAAGTTTTGGGGGCATATCGGTATTGTACCGAGGCCACCGGAGGGGTTCCGGGGGTCCACCGGGAGGGGCCACCTCTCTCGGAGGGCCTCGTGGGCCGTAGTGGGCAGGGAACCAGCCCCTGGTGGGCTGGGCGCACCCCCCCTTGGGCCCATGCGCCTAGGGTTGGGGGGGAAACCCTAGTGGGGGCACCCCCCTTGCTTGGGGGGCAAGCCCCCTCCCTGGCCGCCCCCCTCTAGATCTCATCTAAAGGGGCCGCCCCCCTTCCCCCTTCCCCTATAAATAGAGGTGCGAGGGGAGGGCTGCACAGAACATCCAAGGCGCAGCCCCTCCCCTCCACAACACATCTCCTCCTCCGCGTGAGCTTGGCGAAGCCCTGCCGGAGATCTACCACTCCATCACCACCACGCCGTCGTGCTGCTGTTGGAGCCTTCTTCCTCAACCTCTCCCTCCTCCTTGCTGGATCAAGGTGCGGGAGACGTCATCCGCTCCGTACGTGTGTTGAACGCGGAGGTGCTGTCCGTTCGGCACTTGGTCATCGGTGATTTGGATCACGACGAGTACGACTCCCTCAACCCCGTTCTCTTGAACGCTTCCGCTTGCGATCTACAAAGGTATGTAGATGCACTCGTATCACTCGTTGCTAGATGAACTCATAGATGGATCTTGGTGAAACCATAGGAATTTTTTTTATTTTCTGCAACGTTCCCCAACAGTGGCATCATGAGCTAGGTCTATGCGTAGTTCTCTATTGCACGAGTAGAACACAAATCTGTTGTGGGCATCTTGTCAACTTGCTTGCCGCTACTAGTCTTATTTTGCTTCAGCGGTATTGTGGGATGAAGTGGCCCGGACCGACCTTACACGTACGCTTACGTGAGACAGGTTCCACCGACTGACATGCACTAGTTGCATAAGGTGGCTAGCGGGTGTCTGTCTCTCCCACTTTAGTTGGAGCGGATTCGATGAAAAGGGTCCTTATGAAGGGTAAATAGAAGTTGACAAAATCACGTTGTGGTTATTCGTAGGTAAGAAAACTTTCTTGCTAGAACCCAATTGCAGCCACGTAAAAGATGCAACAACAATTAGAGGACGTCTAACTTGTCTTTGCAGCAATTGCCTTGTGATGTGATATGGCCAGAAGTTGTGATGAATGATGAATGATATATTGTGATGTATGAGATCATGTTCTTGTAATAGGAATCACGACTTGCATGTCGATGAGTATGACAACCGGCAGGAGCCATAGGAGTTGTCTTATTTATTGTATGACCTGCGTGTCAATGATTTAACGCCATGTAATTACTTTACTTTATTGCTAAAACCGTTAGCCATAGTAGTAGAAGTAATAGTTGGCGAGAAACTTCATGGAGACACGATGATGGAGATCATGATGATGGAGATCATGGTGTCATGCCGGTGACGAAGATGATCATGGAGCCCCGAAGATGGAGATCAAAGGAGCTATATGATATTGGCCATATCATGTCACTACTATATAATTGCATGTGATGTTTATTATGTTTTTGCATCTTATTAACTTAGAACGACAGTAGTAAATAAGATGATCCCTTATAACAATTTCAAGAAAGTGTTCTCCCCTAACTGTGCGCCGTTGCTAAAGTTCGTCGTTTCGAAGCACCACGTGATGATCGGGTGTGATAGATTCTTACGTTCACATACAACGGTTGTAAGATAGTTTTACACATGCAAAAACACTTAGGGTTAACTTGACGAGCCTAGCATGTACAGACACGGCCTCGGAACACAGAGACCGAAAGGTCGCACATGAGTCGTATGGAAGATACGATCAACATGGAGATGTTCACCGATGATGACTAGTCCGTCTCACGTGATGATCGGACACGGCCTAGTCGACTCGGATCATGTAACACTTAGATGACTAGAGGGATGTCTAATCTGAGTTGGAGTTCATTAAATAATTTGATTAGATGAACTTAATTATCATGGACTTAGTCTAAAATCTTTGCAAAATATGTCTTGTAGATCAAATGGCCAACGCTCATGTCAACATGAACTTCAACGTGTTCCTAGAGAAAACCAAGCTGAAAGATGATGGCAGCAACTATTCGGACTGGGTCCGGAACCTGAGGATCATCCTCATAGCTGCCAAGAAAGCATATGTCCTAGAAGGACCGCTAGGTGAAGCACCCATCCTAGAGAACCAAGACGTTATGAACGCTTGCAGTCGCGTGCTGATGATTACTCCCTCGTTCAGTGTGGCATGCTTTACAGCTTAGAACCGAGGCTCCAAAAGCGTTTTGAGCGACACGGAGCATATGAGATGTTCGAGGAGCTGAAAATGGTTTTCCAAGCTCATGCCCGGGTCGAGAGATATGAAGTCTCCGACAAGTTCTATAGTTGTAAGATGGAGGAAAATGGTTCTGTCAGTGAGCACATACTCAAAATGTCTGGGTTGCACAACCGCCTGTCCCAGCTGGACATTAACCTCCCGGACGAGGTGGTCATTGACAGAATCCTTCAGTCGCTCCCATCGAGCTACAAGAGCTTTGTGATGAACTACAATATGCAGGGGATGGTGAAAACTATTCCTGAAGTATTTTCAATGCTGAAGTCGGCAGAGGTAGAAATCAAGAAAGAACATCAAGTGTTGATGGTCAATAAAACCACCAAGTTCAAGAAGGGCAAGGGAAAGAAGAACTTCAAGAAGGACGGCAAAGATGTTGCCGCGCCCGGTAAGCCAGTTGCTGGGAAGAAGTCAAGGAATGGACCCAAGCCTGAGACTGAGTGCTTTTATTGCAAAGGGAAGGGTCACTGGAAGCGGAACTGCCCCAAATACTTAGCGGACAAGAAGGCCGGCAATACTAAAGGTATATTTGATATACATGTAATTGATGTGTACCTTACCAGTACTCGTAGTAACTCCTGGGTATTTGATACCGGTGCCGTTGCTCATATTTGTAACTCACAGCAGGAGCTGCGGAATAAGCGGAGACTGGCAAAGGACGAGGTGACGATGCGCGTTGGGAATGGTTCCAAGGTCGATGTGATCGCCGTCGGCACGCTACCTCTACATTTACCCACGGGATTAGTTTTAAACCTCAATAATTGTTATTTAGTGCCAAGTTTGAGCATGAACATTGTATCTGGATCTCATTTAATGCGAGATGGCTACTCATTTAAATCCGAGAATAATGGTTGTTCTATTTATATGAGAGATATGTTTTATGGTCATGCCCCGATGGTCAATGGTTTATTCTTAATGAATCTCGAACGTAATGTTACACATATTCATAGTGTGAATACCAAAAGATGTAAAGTTGATAACGATAGTCCCACATACTTGTGGCACTGCCGCCTTGGTCACATTGGTGTCAAGCGCATGAAGAAGCTCCATGTTGATGGACTTTTAGAGTCTCTCAATTATGAATCATTTGACACATGCGAACCATGCCTCATGGGCAAAATGACCAAGACACCATTCTCCGGAACAATGGAGCGAGCAACCAACTTATTGGAAATCATACATACCGATGTGTGCGGTCCAATGAGCATTGAGGCTCGTGGAGGATATCGTTATGTTCTCACTCTCACTGATGACTTGAGTTGATATGGGTATGTCTATTTGATGAAACACAAGTCTGAGACCTTTGAAAAGTTCAAGGAATTTCAGAATGAGGTAGAGAATCAACGTGACCGAAAGATAAAATTCTTATGATCAGATCGTGGAGGAGAATATTTAAGTCACGAATTTGGTTCACACTTAAGAAAATGTGGAATCGTTTCACAACTCACGCCGCCTGGAACACCTCAGCGTAACGGTGTGTCCGAACATCGTAATCACACTCTGTTGGATATGGTGCGATCTATGATGTCTCTTACCGATTTACCGCTATCATTTTGGGGATACGCTCTAGAGACAGCTACATTCACTTTAAATAGGGCTCCATCTAAATCCGTTGATACGACACCGTATGAATTATGGTTTGGGAAGAAACCTAAGCTGTCGTTTCTAAAAGTTTGGGGATGTGATGCTTATGTCAAGAAACTTCAACCTGAAAAGCTCGAACCCAAGTCGGAAAAATGCGTCCTCATAGGATACCCTAAGGAAACCATTGGGTATACCTTCTACCTTAGATCCGAAGGCAAGATCTTTGTTGCCAAGAACGGATCCTTTCTGGAAAAAGAGTTTCTCTCGAAAGGAGTAAGTGGGAGGAAAGTAGAACTCGATGAAGTACTACCTCTTGAATCGGAAAGTAGTGCAGCTCAGGAAAATGTTCCTGTGGTGCCTACACCGGGTGGAGAGGAAATTAATGATGATGATCAAGGTACTTCGGATCAAGTTGCTACTGAACTTCGTAGGTCCACAAGGACACGTTCCACACCAGAGTGGTATGGCAACCCTGTCCTGGAAATCATGTTGTTGGACAACGGTGAACCTTCGAACTATGAAGAAGCGATTGGCGGGCCCAGATTCCAACAAATGGCTAGAAGCCATGCAATCCGAGATAGAATCCATGTAAGAAAACAAAGTATGGACTTTGACAGACTTGCCCGATGATCGGCGAGTGGTAGAAAACAAATGGATCTTTAAGAAGAAGACGGACGCGGATGGTAATATTACCATCTATAAAGCTCGACTTGTTCCTAAGGGTTATCGGCAAGTTCAAGGGGTTGACTACGATGAGACTTTCTCTCCCGTAGCGAAGCTGAAGTCCGTCCGAATCATGTTAGCAATTGCCGCATACTATGATTATGAGATATGGCAGATGGACGTCAAAACAGCATTCCTTAATGGCTATCTTAAGGAAGAACTGTATATGATGCAGCCGGAGGGTTTTGTCGATCCTAAGAATGCTAACAAGGTATGCAAGCTCCAGCGATCCTTTTATGGGCTGGTGCAAGCATCTCGGAGTTGGAACATTTGCTTTGATGAGATGATCAAAGTGTTTGGGTTTACGCAGACTTATGGAGAAGCCTGCGTTTACAAGAAAGTGAGTGGGAGCTCTGTAGCATTTCTCATATTATATGTAGATGACATACTTTTGATGGGAAATGATATAGAACTTTTGGACAGCATTAAGGCCTACTTGAATAAGTGTTTTTCAATGAAGGACCTTGGAGAAGCTGCTTACATATTAGGCATCAAGATCTATAGGGATAGATCAAGACGCCTCATAGGTCTTTCACAAAGCACATACCTTGATAAGATTTTGAAGAAGTTCAAAATGGATCAGTCCAAGAAAGGGTTCATTGCCTGTATTACAAGGTGTGAGATTGAGCTCGGCTCAATGCCCGACCACGGCAAAAGATAAAGAAGAGATGAGTGTAATCCCCTATGCCTCAGCCATAGGATCTATTATGTATGCCATGTTGTGTACCAGACTTGGTGTAAACATTGCCATAAGTTTGGTAGGAAGGTACCAAAGTAATCCCGGCAAGGAACATTGGACAGCGGTCAAGAATATCCTGAAGTACCTGAAAAGGACAAAGGACATGTTTCTCATTTATGGAGGTGACGAAGAGCTCGTTGTAAAGGGTTACGTCGACGCTAGCTTCAACACAGATCTGGATGACTCTAAGTCACAAACTGGATACGTGTATATGTTGAATCGTGGAGCAGTAAGCTGGTGCAGTTGCAAGCAGAGCGTCGTGGCGGGATCTACATGTGAAGCGGAGTACATGGCAGCCTCGGAGGCAGCACATGAAGCAATATGGATGAAGGAGTTCATCACCGACCTCGGAGTCATACCCAATGCGTTGGGGCCAATCACTCTCTTCTATGACAACACTAGAGCTATTGCCCTTGCCAAGGAGCCCAGGTTTCACAAGAAGACCAGGCACAACAAGCGTCATTTCAACTCCATCCGGAAAATGTTCAACATGGAGACATAGATATTTGCAAAGTACATACGGATCTGAATGTCGCAGATCCGTTGACTAAACCTCTTTTGCGAGCAAAACATGATCAACACCAGAACTCTATGGGTGTTCGATTCATCACAATGTAACTAGATTATTGACTCTAGTGCAAGTGGGAGACTTTTGGAAATATGCCCTAGAGGCAATAATAAAAGGATTATTATTATATTTCCTTGTTCATGATAATTGTCTTTATTCATGCTATAATTGTATTATCTGGAAATCGTCATACACGTGTGAATACATAGACCATAATATGTCCCTAGTAAGCCTCTAGTTGACTAGCTCGTTGATCAACAGATAGTCATGGTTTCCTGTCTATGGACATTAGATGTTGGTGATAACGTGATCACATCATTAGGAGAATGATGTGATGGACAAGACCCAATCCTAAGCATAACACAAGATCGTGTAGTTCGTTTTGCTAGAGCTTTTCCAATGTCAAGTATCTTTTCCTTAGACCATGAGATCGTGTAACTCCCGGATACCGTAGGAGTGCTTTGGGTGTACCAAACGTCACAACATAACTGGGTGACTATAAAGGTGCACTACAGGTATCTTCGAAAGTGTCTGTTGGGTTGACACAGATCGAGACTGGGATTTGTCACTCCGTATGACGGAGAGGTATCTCTGGGCCCACTCGGTAATGCATCATCATAATGAGCTCAAAGTGACCAAGTGTTTGGTCACGGGATCATGCATTACGGTACGAGTAAAGTGACTTGCCGGTAACGAGATTGAATGAGGTATTGGGATACCGACGATCGAATCTCGGGCAAGTAACGTACCGATTGACAAAGGGAATTGTATATGGGGTTGCTTGAATCCTCGACATCGTGGTTCATCCGATGAGATCATCGTTGAACATGTGGGAGCCAACATGGGTATCCAGATCCCGTTGTTGGTTATTTGCCGGAGAGCTGTCTCGGTCATGTCTGCATGATTCCCGAACCCGTAGGGTTTACACACTTAAGGTTCGGTGATGCTAGGGTTATTAGGAAGACTTGTATGTGATTACCGAATGTTGTTCGGAGTCCTGGATGAGATCCCGGACATCACGAGGAGTTCCGGAATTGTCCGGAGGTAAAGATTTATATATGGGAAGTTGTCATACGGTCACCGGAAAGTTTCGGGGGCATATCGGTATTGTACCGGGGCCACCGGAGGGGTTCCGGGGGTCCAACGGGAGGGTCCACCTCTCTCGAAGGGCCTCGTGGGCCATAGTGGGCAGGGAACCAGCCCCTGGTGGGCTGGGCGCACCCCCCCTTGGGCCCATGCGCCTAGGGTTGGGGGGGAAACCCTAGTGGGGGCGCCCCCCCCTTGCTTGGGGGGCAAGCCCCCTCCCTGGCCGCCCCCCTCTAGATCTCATCTAGAGGGGGCCGGCCCCCTTCCCCCTTCCCCTATAAATAGAGGTGCGAGGGGAGGGCTGCACAGAACATCCAAGGCACAGCCCCTCCCCTCCACAACACATCTCCTCCTCCGCGTGAGCTTGGCGATGCCCTGCCGGAGATCTGTCACTCCATCACCACCATGCCGTCGTGCTGCTGTTGGAGCCTTCTTCCTCAACCTCTCCCTCCTCCTTGCTGGATCAAGGTGCGGGAGACGTCATCCGCTCCGTACGTGTGTTGAACGCGGAGGTGCTCTCCGTTCGGCACTTGGTCATCGGTGATTTGGATCACGACGAGTACGACTCCCTCAACCCTGTTCTCTTGAACGCTTCCGCTCGCGATCTACAAAGGTATGTAGATGCACTCCTATCACTCGTTGCTAGATGAACTCATAGATGGATCTTGGTGAAACCGTAGGAATTTTTTTTATTTTCTGCAACGTTCCCCAACAGGCGCACCCTACAAGGGGGGCGCCCTCCTCTCTCGTGGGAGCCTCGTGTCCCTTTCAGACTACTTCTTTATTCCTAAAATCCTTAAATAATACAAAACTGATGAAAATTGCCATTAGAGTTGTTTTGGAGTCGGTTTACTTACTGTACCACGTACACCTATGCCTTTTTGGAGTCTGGAACGTTCTGGAAAGTGTCTCTTATGTATTCCTCAAGGGTTATGGTTTCAATAATATTAGTTTCAACATTGATAGGATTACCTGAAATATAATGTTTAATTCTTTGACCGTTTACCACCCTCGGATTTATGCCTTCAAAGTTGTTGATTTTTATAGCACCAGAACGATAGACCTCCTCGATAACGTAGGGACCTTCCCATTTTGAGAGAAGTTTTCCTGCAAAAAATCTTAAACAAGAGTTGAACAATAACACATAATCTCCTACGTTAAACTCACGCTTTTGTATACTTTTATCATGCCAGCGTTTGACTTTTTCTTTGAAAAGCTTAGCATTCTCATATGCTTGGGTTCTCCATTCATCAAGTGAGCTAATATCAAATAACCTTTTCTCACCGGCAAGTTTGAAGTCATAATTAAGCTCTTTAATAGCCCAATATGCTTTATGTTCAAGTTCAAGAGGTAAATGACATGCTTTTCCATAAACTATCTTATATGGAGACATACCCATAGGATTTTTGTATGCAGTTCTATAGGCCCATAATGCATCATCAAGTTTTTTGGACCAATTCTTTCTAGATCTATTCACAGTCTTTTGCAAAGTTAATTTAATCTCTCTATTGCTCAACTCTACTTGACCACTAGACTGCGGGTGATAAGGAGATGCAATTCTATGATTGACATCATACTTAGCAAGCATCTTACGGAAAGCACCATGAATAAAGTGTGAACCACCATCAGTCATAAGATATCTAGGGACTCCAAACCTCGAAAAAATAACTTCTTTAAGCATTTTAATAGAAGTGTTATGATCAGCACTACTAGTTGGAATAGCTTCTACCCACTTAGTAACGTAATCAACAGCAACTAAAATATGTGTATAACCATTGGAGGCAGGAAAAGGTCCCATATAATCAAAGCCCTGAACATCAAACGGTTCATTAACAAGAGAATAATTCATAGGCATTTCTTGACGTCTACTGATGTTACCTATTCTTTGACATTCATCACAAGATACGACAAACTTACGAGCATCTTTGAAAAGAGTAGGCCAATAAAAACTAGATTGCAGTACCTTGTGTGCAGTTCTATCTCCAGCGTGGTGTCCTCCATAAGATTCAGAGTGACACTTGCGTAGGATTTGTTCCTATTCATGCTCAGGCACACAACATCTAATAATACCATCTACTCCTTCTTTATGAAGGTGTGGATCATCCCAGAAGTAATGTCTTAAATCATAAAAGAACTTTTTCTTTTGTTGGTATGTGAAACTAGGCGGTATATATTTAGCAACAATGTAATTAGCATAGTCAGCATACCAAGGAGCACTACAAGAAGCATTGACGACCACTAATTGTTCATCAGGAAAGCTATCATTAATAGGCAGCGGGTCATCAAGAACATTTTCTAGCCTAGACAAGTTGTCTGCATCGGGGTTCTCAGCTCCTTTTCTATCAACAATATGCAAGTCAAATTCTTGGAGCAAGAGAACCCATCTAACGAGTCTAGGCTTAGCATCTTTCTTTTCCATAAGGTATTTAATAGCAGCATGATCAGTGTGAATAGTAACTTTGGAATCAACAATATAAGGTCTAAACTTATCACATGCAAACACAACTGCTAAGAATTCTTTTTCGGTGGTAGCATAATTTCTCTGGGCAGTATCAAGAGTCTTGCTAGCATAATGGATAACATTCAATTTCTTATCGACTCTTTTCCCTAAAACAGCCCCTACAACATAATCACTAGCATCGCACATAATTTCAAAAGGTAAATTCCAATCAGGTGGCTGAACAATAGGTGCAGTGATCAAAGCTTTCTTAAGTGTTTCAAATGCTTCTACACAATCATCATCAAAGGCAAAAGAAATATCTTTTTGCAATAAGTTAGTCAGAGGCCTAGAGATTTTAGAAAAGTCCTTAATGAACCTCCTATAAAAACCGGCATGACCAAGGAAACTTCTTATACCTTTTATGTCCTTGGGACATGGCATCTTTTCAATAGCATCAACTTTGGCTTTATCAACTTCAATACCTCTCTCGGAGATCTTGTGCCCCAAGACAATGCCTTCATTAACCATAAAGTGACACTTTTCCCAATTCAAGACGAGACTAGTGTCTTTGCATCTCTGCAAAATTCGATCAAGGTTGCTCAAACAATCATCAAAAGAGGATCCATAGACGGAGAAGTCATCCATGAATACCTCACAAATCTTTTCACAAAAATCAAAAAATATAGCCATCATGCATCTTTGAAAGGTAACAGGTGCATTACATAAACCAAAAGGCATACGTCTATAAGCAAAAGTACCAAAAGGGCAAGTAAAAGTAGTTTTAGATTGATCCCCCGCTGATACAGGTATCTGAGAGAAGCCAGAATAACCATCTAGAAAGCAAAAATGTGTGTGTTTGGATAGCCTTTCTAGCATTTGATCAATAAAAGGTAAAGGGTAATGATCTTTCTTAGTATCTTTATTTAACTTACGGAAACCAATTACCATCATGTAGCTTGTAATAATTCTTTGCGGGATCAATTCATCTTTATCATCAGGAACAACGGTAATACCTCCCTTTTTAGAGACACAATGGACAGGGATTACCCATTCACTATCAGCAACGGGATAAATAATACCTGCCTCAAGGAGTTTTAGTATCTCCTTTCTTACCACTTCCTTCATTTTGGGATTTAATCGTCTTTGAGGATCTCTAACTGGTTTGGCATCTTTCTCCACTGAAATTTTGTGTTGACATAATGTGGGACTAATGCCCTTAAGATCATCCAGGGTATATCCAATAGTAGCCCGGTGCTTCTTCAGAGTTTTCAATAATATTTCTTCTTCTTTCTCTGAAAGGTCAGCACTAATAATAACAGGATATATTTCTTTTTCATCAAGATAAGCATACTTAAGATTATCAGGTAATGGTTTGAGTCCAAACACGGGATCACCCTTGGGTGGAGGGGGATCCCCAAGAATTTCAACGGGAAGATTATGTTTCAGCATAGGTTCTTGTTTAAGGAACACTTCATCTATTTCTTCCCTTTCCTTCATAATCATATCATTTTCATGGTCTAGCAAATATTGTTCTAACGGATCAGTTGGAGGAACAACAATGGAAGCAAGACCAATAATTTCATCCTTACTAGATGGTTCCTTTTCACGATGTTGTCTGCTAAACTTGGCAAAATTAAACTCATGAGACATACCATCTATGCCAACAGTGACAATATTCTTTTCACAATCAATCTTAGCACTAGCAGTATTCAAGAAGGGTCTACCAAAAATAATGGGACAAAAATCATCTTGTGGGGAACCGAGAACAAGAAAATCAGCAGGGTATTTAATCTTCCCACACAAGACTTCGACATCTCTAACAATCACAATAGGTTTAATGGTGTCCCTATTGGCAAGCTTAATAGTAACACCAATGTCTTCTAATTCAACAGGTGTAATATCGTGCATAATTTCTTTATAAAGATCATAAGGTATCGCATTAGCACTGGCACCCATATCACATAAACCATGCTAACAATGATCTCCTATTTTAACAGAAATAACAGGCGTGCCAACAACAGGTCTACGTGTCTTAGTGTCGGGTCTAGCAATATTAGCAGTTTCACCCAAGAAAGAGATAACATGCCCATCTAAATCCTCATCCAAAAGATCTTTAATCATGGCAATACCAGGTTCAACATTAATTTGCTCAGAAGGTGTATATGTCATGGTATTACTCTTACGAACAACAGTCGAAGCTTTAACATGATCTTTTATCCTAACAGGAAAAGGAGGTTTTTCAACATAAGCAGTAGGAATAATAGGATCACTATATGTAATAGTCTTCTCTTCGACTGTAATAGGTGTAACTACTTTCACTTCAACAGGAGGATTATATTTAAACCACTTCTCTTTAGGGAGATCAACGTGAGTAGCAAAAGTTTCACAAAGAGTAGCTACTATCTCAGAGTCAAGTCCATACTTAGAGGTAAATCCATGGAAAGCATCGGTATCCATAAAAGATTTAACACAATCAAACTTAGGTGTCATACCTGACTCCTTACCATCGTCGGAACCCCAATCTTTAGAGTTGCGTTTAATTCTTTCCAATAAGTCCCATTTGAAATCAATAGTCTTCAGCATATAGGAGCCAGCACAGGAAGTATCGAGCAAGTTGCGATTATCAAGAGAAAACCGAGCATAAAAATTTTGAATAATTATTTCCCGAGAGAGCTCATGATTGGGGCATGAATATAACATTGACTTAAGCCTCCCCAATATTGAGCGATGCTTTCTCCTTCGCGAGGCCAGAAATTATATATGTAATTACGATCATGATGAACAAGATGCATAGAATAGAACTTCTGGTGAAATTCCAACTTCAACCGCTTATAATTCCAAGATCTCGTATCATCACATAGCCTATACCATGTCATTGCATCTCCCTTCAAAGATAAAGGGAAGACCTTCCTTTTGACAACATCATCAGGAATACCTGCAAGCTTAAATAATCCACAAACTTCATCCACAAAGATAAGGTGTAAGTCGGGATGCAATGTTCCGTCTCCTACAAAAGTATTTGCTAGCAGCTTTTCTATCATACCCGAAGGAATCTCAAAGTGAATATTTTCATAAGGTTCAGTAGGTTGAGGAGCATCTCTTTGCTCTTCTGGTTGGGGTGAAGATACCCCAAACAAGCCCTTCAAAGGATTAGTTTCCATAGTGACAAGTAACAGAAAATTTCAGCACACTATATAAATGTTTCCTTACCAAGTTCCACTCACCAAAAGCGCTACCCTCCCCGGCAACGGCGCCAGAAAAGAGTCTTGATGACCCACAAGTGTAGGGGATCTATCATAGTCCTTTCGATAAGTAAGAGTGTCGAACCCAACGAGGAGCAGAAGGAAATGATAAGCGGTTTTCAGTAAGGTTTTCTCTGCAAGCACTGAAATAGTAGGTAATAGATAGTTTTGTGATAAGATAAATAGTAACGAGAAAAAAGTAAATAAAGTAAATAAAGTGCAGCAAGGTGGCCCAATCCTTTATGTAGCAAAGAATAATCCTGGACAAACTCTAATAATGAGGAAGGAGCTCCCGAGGACACATTGGGAATTATCGTCAAGCTAGTTTTCATCACGTTCATAAGATTCGCGTTCGGTAGTTTGATAATTTGATATGTGGGTGGACCGGCACTTGGGTACTGCCCTAACATGGACAAGCATCCCACTTATGATTAACCCCTATTGCAAGCATCCGCAACTACAAAAAGGAGTATTAAGGTAAACCTAACCACAACATTAAACATATGGGTCCATATCAACCCCTAACGAAGCAACACATAAACTAGGGTTTAAGCTTCTGTCACTCTAGCAACCCATCATCTACTTATTACTTCCCTATGACTTCCTCTAGGCCCAAATAATGGTGAAGTGTCATGTAGTCGACGTTCACATAACACCACTAGAGGAGAGACAACATACATCTCATCAAAATATCAAACCAATACTAAATTCACATGACTACTAATAGCAAGACTTCACCCATGTCCTCAGGAACAAACGTAACTAGTCATGTGAATTTGGTATTCGTTCGATATTAGTAGTCATGTGAATTTGGTATTAGTAGTCATGTGAACTTGGTGAGTAGTTACAAATATTCATGTTCATAATCAGAGGGGTAATAATATGCATGAATGATCTGAACATATGATCTTCCACCAAGTAAACCAAATAGCATCAACTACAAGGAGTAATCAACACTACTAGCAACCCACAGGTACCAATTTGTGGTTTTGATACAAGATTGGATACAAGAGATGAACTAGGGTTTTGAGATGAGATGGTGCTGGTGAAGATGTTGATGGAGATTGACCCCCTCTCGATGAGAGGGTCGTTGGTGATGACGTTGGTGATGATTTCCCCCTCCTGGAGGGAAGTGTCCCCGGCAGAACAGCTCCGCTAGAGCCCTAGATTGATTCCGCCAAGGTTCCGCCTCGTGGCGGCGGAGTTTCATCCCGTAAGCTTGCCCACAAATTTTTCCAGGACAAAATCCTTGATATAACAGAAGATGGATGCCAGAAGCCCACCAGGGGGCCCAAGAGATAGGGGGTCGCACCCTAGGGGGGCCCGCCCCCTGTCTCCTGGACAGGGTGTGGCCCCCTGGCCTATTTCTTTTGTCCAAAAATTCTTATTAAATCTAAAAAGTTGTTTCGTGGAGTCTCAGGTCTTTTGGAGTTGTGCAGAATAGGTTTCCAACGTTTGCTCCTTTTCCAGCCAGAATTCCAGCTGCCGGCATCCCACCTCTTCATGATAAACCTTGTAAAATAAGAGAGGATAGCCATAAGTATTGAGATATAATGTGTAATAACAGCCCATAATGCAATAAATATTGATATAAAAGCATGATGCAAAATGGACGTATCACTCTGTGTTTCTTCCCTCCGTCGCGCCGCCCTGCCCCGATCGACGCCGTCCCCGTCGACGTTGCCGCCCCCGCCCCTCGTCGCCGACCCCGGCCATCCCCACCCCTCGTCACCGCCCCCGTCGACGTCGCCGCCCCGGCCATCCCCCTCCCCGTCGTCCCCATCGCCGCGCCCCGGCCGCCCCGTCGTCGCGCCCCGCCCCATCGTCGTCGGCCCATCCCGTTGTTGCCGCCATGTCCCGTTGCC
>NC_057795.1:16565087-16611268 GCF_018294505.1 Triticum aestivum
GGTGAGCTCACCCCGACCGCCATGTTCACACACACACATGTACACCCTACACACACACACAGACACACACACACACATTATAGAATTTTAGTTATAGAATTTTTTCTGTTTTTTAGTTATAGAAATGTTAGAAATTGTTCTGTTTTGTAGTTATAGAAATATTTTTAGAATTGTTAGTTATATAGAAATGTTATAAATTTTTCCTGTTTTTTAGTTATAGAAATATTAGAAATGTTATAATTTTTTTCTATTTTTTAGTTATAGAAATGTTAGCAATTTTTCTGTTTTTTAGTTATATAAATATTAGAAATGTTAGTTATATAATCAGAAATGTTAGAAATTTTAGAATTAGTTTTAGTTAGATGAATTAGATTAATGTCAAATTGTTAGAATTTGCATATAGAATGTTAGATTAATGTTACTTTTTGCGGGCATATAGTATTTGTTCTCGACGATATGCCCGGCCCGCATCCTCGCCCTCGACCCATTCGTGACGACGTCATGCTTCAGAGGACCCATGTCCGGGACTGGGCTCCGTCGGGCTGGCACTGGGAGGTGCTACCTGGAGGGGCGCGCCGCTTGGTGAGGAACCCGGCCTCGGGTCCCATCATCGACCCTGATCTCCTTTGGTGGCGTTCGCGTGGGCCACATTCGGTGTAGAGGCAGCCGGCCCCGCCGGAGGTGGTGCGTCACCGTGTCAGGGAGGAAGACGAGCACGTCCATTGCTACATGGCTGCTATGGACGACATCAGGTTCTCCACTACTTGGCAGGTTCTTTGGGCAGATGACCGGAGATATGATCCTGTGATGGTTCCTTCTCTTTGGGTGTCCACCGCCCGCGCCCCAGGAACCGCGAGTGGCACCCTAGATTCTTCTATAGTACTCGATCTTTATTAGGTACCTAGCCAGTGATGTATTCGGTATATAATATTCGAGACGATGTATTCGAGATTATATATATTATTCGAGACGATGATGTATTCGAGATTATATATTAATCGAGACGATGTATATATATTATGTACTATATGATTCAGTTTTTCCTTATTAATTGCATCCATGCATTGTAATTTGAATACTAAATTGTTCTATATTTCTTCTGTATTAGTTAAGTAAAAGCTATGGCGGACAATACCGGCAGAGACAGAGAAGAGGAATTGTTCGACATCATATGCAGGCCTGGCAGGCTAGATGATCTGAATGAAGCAGATGACCGCTCCCAATATCTGAACAATACCGGAGAGGGTGATGAAAAGATATTCGATCTCGACGACCGAGCTGATGAAGTCATGCACTATGATTCTGATTATGATGACACAAACAATGTTTATGATGACACTGAGAATGCTGATCTTCAAATAACAAAGACTACCGGCGAGGTATATCAGGCATCTGGTGATCATCACATGTTTTTTTTATTTTAAGATATATGAACGAATCGATCTTCCTTCTTTCAGCCCTCCGGATCAAGCAAATCTGCTTCTACAGATAGCAGGACAAAGCAAGGCCCGGGCAGATTGTTGAAGGATGGTGTAAAGTACAACATCGAATCCGTCAAACCTAGTGGCGAACCCCTGACGCCTAAGAACATTGCAAACAAGTGGACTCGTTAGTGCGGAGTTCTTGTGAAGGACAAACTCCCGATCTCCATTCAAGAATGGAAAGAGCCAAAGACTAAGCGTCCAGATGTTACTTAGGTCGACGACAGAGCCAAAAAAGACATTTGGGAATCTCTGATGGAACATTTCACCCTACTAGATCATTTCACTGAAGCAGATGTGGAGAAAGTCAAGGGCACTGCTCTTAAGAAGATGGCAATTGCATTCAACACCCACAAGAAAACTGTATGGGCCAACTACCTCGCTGCAAAAAGGAAGACTCCAGAATTCACGGGAACACTGGAGAAGCAAAGAGAATACTGGGACGATTTCGTGAAATTCAAGGATTCAGAATTATCTAAGGAACGATCGATAAAAAACAAGGCCAATGCCGCAAAAAAGACGCAGTTCCATAGGCTGGGTCCAGGTGGCTACGCGGTGGCAATGCCTAAGTGGGATAAGTCCGAGCAAGAGATGGAGGATGCAGGGGTCACTCCAATTACTAGGAGCTGGCCCCCCAGGTGCAAAAGTTGGTTCTATGCGCATGGGGGGCGTTGGACCCGAAGACAGGCCTGGTTTCGCAGAAGGCAAGTCTAAAAGGAGCCGAACAAAAGATACTTGACGCAATAGAAGAAGCTCAAACGGGGTGTTCACGCCCAACAGAGAGAACGACGAGCTTACGCGCGCCCTGGGAAATCCTGAACACCCGGGAAGAACACGAGGCAAGGGTGTTATTCCCTGGTATGAGGGCTTTTCGGACTGGAACGACGACTACAGGTCCCCTGCAAGAAAGAAGATGGAGGAGGAGAAGAAGAGGAAGCTGGAGGAGGAGCAGAGGAAGCAGGACGCAGAACGCCTTCAAGGCCTAGAAGCAAGGCACGCGGACTTGGCACTCAAATTCCAGCAGCAGCAGCAGCAGATCGACTCACTTAGCCAGGAAAGGGGGTCTCAGCAGCAGCATCAGCAAGCAGATGATCGTCCATCATTGGATAGCACCGTCCCATCCATGCCGAGAAGCAGCGTTGGTTCTGCCCCGGGCGACACACTGTTGGATACATACCACCCTGTGGATGACATCATAGAGAGCACTAACTATGAGCTACACTCCAAAATGAAGAACATATCCATGAAGGTGGCGGATGGCATTGCTTTCACAATTACCCCTGAAGCAACCTTCCATTGCATCCCGATTCCAGAGTGCTATGCCCGTGTCATGGTTGATGAAGTGGTGGAGCCATATTCGATGCTAGCACTTGACATTGCTGGAGGTGACGGCGAGCGCACACTGGGAGAGGCCGTACATCGTATCATCCTATGGAGAAAGGATTCCATCATCTTTCCAAGTCCACCGACACCGCGTCGTCTGCCGACTCCTCCCCGAAGTCCGCCACCGAGTCAGCAGACTCCCGCTCCTCCAAGTCCACGAACGCGTGAGCCGACTCCTCCTTGAAGTCCGCCACCAAGTCAGCATACTCCCGCTCCTCCAAGTCCCCGAACGCGTGAGCAGACTCCTCCTCCTTCATGTCCGGCACAGCGTCAGGCCACTCCTCCTGCTTCAAGTCCAGCACAGCGTCAGCCACGTCAGCCATCTCCGCCGTCTCAGCTATCGCAGAAGAGACACACTGCAGCTATGGTGCATAGTGATACGTCTCCAACGTATCTATAATTTTTGATTGTTCCATGCTATTATATTACCCCTTTTGGATGTTTATGGGCTTTATTCTACATATTTATATCATTTTTGGGACTAACCTACTAACCGTAGGTCCAGCCCATATTGCTGTTTTTTTGCCTATTTCAGTATTTCGAAGAAAAGGAATATCAAACAGAGTCCAAACGGAATGGAACCTTCGGGAGCATTATTTTTGGAACAAATCTGATCCGGAGAGCCTAGAGTGCAAGTCAAGAAAGCTCCGAGGGCCCCACGAGATAGGAGGGCACGCCCCCCCCTGTAGGGCGCGCCCCCTTGTCTCGTGGGCCCCTCGGGCGTCCACCGACATACTTCTTCCTCCTATATATACCTACGGACCCCGAAAACATCCAGGAGCACCACAAAACACAATTTCCACCGCCGTAACCTTCTGTATCCGCGAGATCCCATCTGGGAGCCTTCGTCGGCACTCTACCGGAGGGGGAATCGACCATGGAGGGCTTCTACATCAACACCATAGCCTCTCCGATGAGTTGTGAGTAGTTTGCCACAGACCTACGGGTCCATAGTTATTAGCTAGATGGCTTCTTCTCTCTTTTTGGATCTCAATACAATGTTCTCCCCCTCTCTTGTGGAGATCTATTCGATGTAATCTCTTTTTGCGGTGTGTTTGTCGAGATCTGATGAATTGTGGGTTTATGATCAAGTTTATCTATGAATAATATTGGAATCTTCTCTGAATTCTTTTATGTGTGATTGAGTTATCTTTGCAAGTCTCTTCGAATTATCAGTTTGGTTTGGCCTACTAGATTGATCTTTCTTGCCATGGGAGAAGTGCTTAGCTTTGGGTTCAATCTTGCGGTGATCTTACCCAGTGACAGAAAGGGTTGCAAGACACGTATTGTATTGTTGCCATCAAGGATAACAAGATGGGGTTTATATCATATTGCATGTGTTTATCCCTCTACATCATGTCATCTTGCTTAAGGCGTTACTCTGTTCTTATGAACTTAATACTCTAGATGCAGGCAGGAGTCGGTCGATGTGTGGAGTAATAGTAGTAGATGCAGGCAGGAGTCGGTCTACTTGTTATGGATGTGATGCCTATATACATGATCATGCCTAGATAATCTCATAACTATGCACTTTTTTATCAATTGCTCGACAGTAATTTGTTCACCCACCGTAATACTTATGCTATCTCGAGGGAAGCCTCTAGTGAAACCTATGGCCCCCGGGTCTATCTTTTATCATATTTGCTTTCAATCTACTTTTATTTGCATCTTTACTTTTTGCATCTATATTACAAAATACCAAAATTATATTATTATCTCTCTATTAGATCTCACTTTCGCAAGAGGTCGTGAAGGGATTTACAACCCCTTTATCGCGTTGGATGCGAGTTCTCAGTTTGTTTGTGTAGGTGCGTGGGACTTTTGAGGAGCCTCCTACGGGATTGATACCTTGGTTCTCAAAACTGAGGGAAATACTTACGCTACACTTGCTGCATCACCCTCTCCTCTTCGAGGAAAACCAACGCAAGCTCAAGACGTAGCAAGAAGGATTTCTGGCGCCGTTGCCGGGGAGGTCTTCGCTCAAGTCAAGACATACCAAGTACCCATCACAAACCCATCTCCCTCGCATTTACATTATTTTCCTCTCGTTTTCCTCTCCCCCACTTCACCCTTGCCGTTTTGTTCGCCCTCTCTTTCCCAATCTCCTCCTCTCTTTTTTGCTTGTCGTT
The DNA here is from genome assembly GCF_018294505.1 of Triticum aestivum. Lineage (NCBI taxonomy): Eukaryota > Viridiplantae > Streptophyta > Magnoliopsida > Poales > Poaceae > Triticum > Triticum aestivum. The sequence goes on from NC_057795.1 coordinate 16,570,081, forward strand.
TTTCTGTTTCCTTGTGTGTTGGATTACTTGTTGCCATGGCACAAGATAATACCAAGTTTTGTGACTTCTCGAATACCAATAATAATGATTTCCTTAGTACTCCGATTGCTCCTCTTAATGATGTTGAGTCTTGTGAAATCAATGCTACTTTGCTGAATCTTGCTATGAAAGATCAATTCGCCGGCCTTCCTAGTGAAGATGCCGCTACTCATCTAAACATTTTTGTTGATTTGTGTGATATGCAAAAGAAGAAAGATACGGATAACAATATTGTCAAATTGAAGTTATTTCCATTTTCACTTAGAGATCGTGCTAAAATTTGGTTTTCGTCTTTGCCTAAAAATAGTATTGATTCTTGGAACAAGTGCAAAGATGCTTTTATCTCTAAGTATTTTCCTCCCACTAAGATCATCACTCTTAGGAACGATATTATGAATTTTAAACAACTTGATCATGAGCATGTTGCCCAATCTTGGGAAAGAATGAAATTGATGCTTCACAAATGCCCTACTCATGGTTTGAATTTATGGATGATCATACAAAAATTTTATGCCGGTTTGAACTTTGCTTCTAGAAATCTCTTAGATTCGGCCGCGGGAGGCACGTTTATGGAAATTACGTTAGGAGATGCTACAAAATTGCTTGATAATATTATGCCTAATTATTCTCAATGGCACACCGAAAGATCTTCCAGTGAGAAAATGCATGTTATAGAAGAAATCAATGTTTTGAGTGGAAAGATGGATGAACTTATGAAGATGTTTGCTACTAAAAATACTCCTCTTGATCCCAATGATGTGCCTTTGTCTTCTTTGATTGAGAATAATAATGAATCTATGGATGCGAATTTTGTTGGTAGGAATAGTTTTGGAAACAATGCTTATAGAGGAAATTTTAATACTAGACCATTCCCTAGTAATCCCTCTAATAATTATAGAAATTCCTACAACAATTCTTATGGTAATTTTAATAAGATGCCCTATGATTTTGAGAATAGTGTGAAAGAATTTATGATTTCTCAAAAGAATTTTAATGTTGTGCTTGAAGAAAAATTGCTCAAAGTTGATGATTTGGCTAGGAACGTTGATAGACTTTTGCTTGATGTTAATTCTCTTAAATGTGGATCTTCTTCTCCTAAGCATGATATCAATGAGTCTCTCAAAGTAATGAGATTTTCCATTGACGAATGCAAGGAAAGAACTGCTAGATTGCGTGCTAAAAAAGAAAGCTTTATAAAAGCGTGTTCTTCTAGCCTACATGAAAATAATGATGAGGATCTTAAAGTTATTGATGCGTCTCCGATTAGATCTATGTTTTGCAATATGAATTTTGATGATTATGGGAATGATAATGAATCAACTTTGCCTAGAAGGCGTCCCAAAAATTCAGAATCTTTAGATCTTGATGTTAAATTTGGTAAAAGAGAGATTGGAGAATCTTCAACTTCTAATAATATTGAACCTACTATCTCGGATTTCAAGGAATTTGATTATGATAATTTCTCTTTAAAAGGTTGTATTTCCTTGTTGCAATCCGTTGTTAATTCTCCTCATGCTTAGAGTCAAAATAAAGCTTTTACCAAACATATCGTTGATGCCTTGTTGCAATCTTATGATGAAAAACTGAATTTGGAAGTTGCTATACCTAGAAAACTTAATGATGAGTGGGAACCTACTATAAAGATTAGAATTAAAGATTATAAGTGTTTTGCTTTGTGTGATTTGGGTGCTAGTGTTTCCACAATTCCGAAAACTTTATGTGATATTCTAGGTTTCCATGATCTTGATGATTGCTCTTTAAATTTGCACCTTGCGGATTCCACCATTAAAAAGCCTATGGGAAGGATCAATGATGTTCTTATTGTTGCAAATAGAAATTTGGTGCCCGTAGATTTTATCGTTCTTGGTATAGATTGCAATCTTTCTTGCCCTATTATTCTTGGTAGACCTTTTCTTAGAACGATTGGTGCGATTATTGATATGAAGGAAGGGAACATTAGATTCCAATTTCCTTTAAAGAAATGCATGGAGCACTTTCCAAGAAAGAAAGTCAAATTACCTTATGAATCTATCATGCGTGCTACATATGAATCTAGTGCCAAAGATGGCACTAGTTAGATCTATCTTCGCTTTTATGCCTAGCTAGGGGCGTTAAACGATAGCGCTAGTTGGGAGGCAACCCAATTTTTCTTTATGTTTTTTGTTTTTGCTCCTGTTTAGGAATAAATCTTGCATCTACTCTCTTTTTAGATGTCTTTTTATCTTTTAATTAGTGTTTGTGCCAAGTAGAACCTATAGGATAACCTACGATTATAGTTGATTTGATTCTGCTGAAAAACAGAAACTTTGCACGGACGAATATAATTTTGTTAAATCACAGGAACGTGCTTTTGCATTGATTCTTTTTTCTGGTGTTCAATAGACAAATTATCCAGGACTTCCTATTTTGGTAGGATTTTTAGAGTTCCAGAAGTTTGCGTTAGTTACAGATTGCTACAGACTGTTCTGTTTTTGACAGATTCTGTTTTTTGTGTGTTGTTTGCTTATTTTGATGCATCTATGGCTAGTAAAATAGTTTATGAACCATAAACAAGTTGGAATACAGTAGGTTTAACACCAAAATAAATAAAGAATGAGTTCATTGCAGTACCTTATGTGGTGGTTTTGTTTTCTTTCACTAAGGGGCTTATAAGATTTCTTGTTGAGTTTTGTGTTGTGAAGTTTTCAAGTTTTGGGTAAAGCTTTTATGGACTATGGAATAAAGGGTGACAAGAGCCTAAGCTTGGGGATGCCCATGGCACCCCAAGATATTCAAGAGTAGCCAAAAGCCTAAGCTTGGGGATGCCCCGGGAAGGCATCCCCTCTTTCGTCTTCGTTCATTGGTAACTTTACTTGGAGCTATATTTTTATTCACCACATGATATGTGTTTTGCTTGGAGCGTCGTGTATTATATTAGTCATTGCTTGTTAGTTTACCACAATCATCCTTGCTGTACACACACTTTGGGAGAAGCCTATTTGATTAGAATTTGCTAGAACACTCTATGTGCCTTCACTTATATCTTTTGAGCTTGATAGTTTTTGCTCTAGTGCTTCACTTATATCTTTTAGAGCACGACGGTGGAATAATTTTGAAGAAATTGCTAGTCTCTCATGCTTCACTTATATTATTCTGAGAGTCTTTTACAACAACATGGTATTTGCTATTGTCAAAAAGTTGGTCCTAGAATGATGAGCATCCAAGTTGGGTATAATAAAAACTTGTTGGAAATATGCCCTAGAGGCAATAATAAATTGGTTATTATTATATTTCCTTGTTCATGATAATCGTTTATTATCCATGTTATAATTGTATTGATAAGAAACTCAGATACATGTGTGGGTACATAGACAACACCATGTCCCTAGTAAGCCTCTAGTTGACTAGCTCGTTGATCAACAGATGGTTATGGTTTCCTGACCATGTACATTGGATGTCGTTGATAACGGGATCACATCATTAGGAGAATGATGTGATGGACAAGACCCACTCCTAAGCCTAGCACAAAGATCATAGTTCGTATGCTAAAGCTTTTCTAAATGTCAAGTATCATTTCCTTAGACCATGAGATTGTGCAACTCCCGGATACTGTAGGAATGCTTTGGGTGCACCAAACGTCACAACGTAACCGGGTGGCTATAAAGGTGCACTACAGGTATCTCCGAAAGTGTCTATTGGGTTGGCACGAATCGAGACTGGGATTTGTCACTCCGGTTGACGGAGAGGTATCTCTGGGCCCACTCGGTAGGACATCATCATAATGTGCACAATGTGACCAAGGGGTTGATCACGGGATGATGTGTTATGGAACGAGTAAAGAGACTTGCCGGTAACGAGATTGAACAAGGTATCGGGATACCGACGATCGAATCTCGGGCAAGTACAATACTGCTAGACAAAGGGAATTATATACGGGATCGATTGAGTCCTTGACATCGTGGTTCATCCGATGAGATCATCGTGGAACATGTGGGAGCCAACATGGGTATCCAGATCCCGCTGCTGGTTATTGACCGGAGAACATCTCGGTCATGTCTTCATGGTTCCCGAACCCGTAGGGTCTACACACTTAAGGTTCGATGATGCTAGGGTTATAAAGGAAGTTTGTATGTGGTTACCGAATGTTTTTCGGAGTCCCGGATGAGATCCCGTACGTCACGAGGAGTTCCAGAATGGTCCGTAGGTAAAGATTTATATATGGGAAGTCCTGTTTTGGTTACCGGAAAAGTTCCGGGTGCTATCGGTAATGTACCGGGACCACTGGGAGGGTCCCGGGGGTCCACCAAGTGGGGCCACCGGCCCCAGAGGGCTGCATGGGCCAAGTGTGGGAGGGGACCAGCCCCAGGTGGGCTGGTGCGCCCCCCCACCAAGGCCCAAGGCGCCTAGGGCTTGGGGGAAACCCTAAAAGGGGGCGCCCCCCTTGCCTTGGGGGGCAAGGCAACCCCCTTGGCCGCCGCCCCCTCCTCAGATTGGATCTGAGGGGGCTGGACCCCATCTCCCTTGCCCCTATATATATGTGGGGGGTGGGAGGGCAGCCGCACCCCAAGTTCTGGCGCAGCCCTCCCCCTCTCCCAAGTACTCCTCCTCTCCCGCGGTGCTTGGCGAAGCCCTGCAGGATTGCCACGCTCCTCCACCACCACCACGCCATTGTGGTACTGCTGGATGGAGTCTTCCTCAACCTCTCCCTCTCTCCTTGCTGGATCAAGGCATGGGAGACGTCACCGGGTTGTACGTGTGTTGAACACGGAGGTGCCATCCGTTCGGCACTAGGATCTCCGGTGATTTGGATCACGACGAGTACGACTCCTTCAACCCCGTTCTCTTGAACGCTTCCGCTTAGCGATCTACAAGGGTATGTAGATGCACTCTCCTTCCCCTCGTTGCTGGTTTCTCCATAGATAGATCTTGGTGACACGTAGGAAAATTTTGAATTTCTGCTACATTCCCCAACAGTGGCATCATGAGCTAGGTTTATTGCGTAGATTCTATGCACGAGTAGAACACAAAGTAGTTGTGGGCGTTGATTTTGTTCAATATGCTTACCGTTACTAGTCCAATCTTGTTTCGACGGTATTGTGGGACGAAGCGGCCCGGACTGACCTTACACGTACACTTACGTAAGACAGGTTCCACCGACTGACATGCACTTGTTGCATAAGGTGGCTAGCGGGTGCCAGTCTCTCCCACTTTAGTTGGATCGGATTCGATGAAAAGGGTCCTTATGAAGGGTAAATAGCAATTGTCATATCACGTTGTGGTTTATTGCGTAGGTAAGAAACGTTCTTGCTAGAAACCCATAGTAGCCACGTAAAACATGCAAACAACAATTAGAGGACGTCTAACTTGTTTTGCAGGGTATGCTATGTGATGTGATATGGCCAAAAAGGAATGTGATGAATGATATGTGATGTATGAGATTGATCATGTTCTTGTAATAGGAATCACGACTTGCATGTCGATGAGTATGACAACCGGCAGGAGCCATAGGAGTTGTCTTTATTTATTGTATGACCTGCGTGTCATTGAACAACGCCATGTAATTACTTTACTTTATTGCTAAACGGTAGCCATAGTAGTAGAAGTAATAAGTTGGCGAGACAACTTCATGGAGACACGATGATGGAGATCATGATGATGGAGATCATGGTGTCATGTCGGTGACGATGATGATCATGGAGCCCCGAAGATGGAGATCAAAAGGAGCAAACTGATATTGACCATATCATGTCACTATTTTGATTGCATGTGATGTTTATCATGTTTCTACATCTTATTTGCTTAGAACGACGGTAGTAAATAAGATGATCCCTCATTAAAATTTCAAGAAAGTGTTCCCCCTAACTGTGCACCATTGCGAAAGTTCGTCGTTTCGAAGCACCACGTGATGATCGGGTGTGATAGATTCTTACGTTCACATACAACGGGTGTAAGCCAGATTTACACACGCGAAACACTTAGGTTAACTTGACGAGCCTAGCATGTACAGACATGGCCTCGGAACACAAGAGACTGAAAGGTCGAGCATGAGTCGTATGGAGGATACGATCAACATGAAGATGTTCACCGATGATGACTAGTCCGTCTCACGTGATGATCGGACACGGCCTAGTTGACTCGGATCATGTAATCACTTAGATGACTAGAGGGATGTCTATCTGAGTGGGAGTTCATGAGATGAACTTAATGATCCTGACATAGTCAAAAGATCTTTGCAAATTATGTCGTAAGCTCGCCCTTTAGTTCCACTGTTTAGATATGTTCCTAGAGAAAATATAGTTGAAAGTTGACAGTAGCGATTATGCGGACAGTAGAAAGCTTATGTCCTTAATGCACCGCTCGGTGTGCTGAACCCCAAACGTAGTCTGTGGATGTTGCGGACATCGGACATACACGTTTTGATAACTACGTGATAGTTCAGTTAAACGGTTTAGAGTTGAGGCACCAAAGACATTTTTCGTAACATATGAGATGTTTCGAGGGCTGAAATTGGGATTTCAGGCTCGTGCCCATGTCAAGAGGTATAAGACCTCCGACGATTTTCTTAGCCTGCAAACTAAGGGAGAAAAGCTCAATCGTTGAGCTTGTGCTCAGATTGTCTGAGTGCAACAATCACTTGAATCGAGAGGGAGTTGATCTTCCAGATGAGATAGTGATGTTTCTCCAAAGTCATTGCCACCAAGCTGGTAGAGCTTCGTGATGAACTATAACATATCAGGGATAGATATGATGATCCTTGAGGTATTCACGATGTTTGACACCGCGAATGTAGAAATCAAGAAGGAGCATCAATTGTTGATGGTTAGTGAAACCACTAGTTTCAAGAAGGGCAAGGGCAAGAAGGGGCACTTCATGAAACGGCAAATCAGTTGCTGCTCCAGTAAAGAAACCCAAGGTTGAACCCAAACTCGAGACTAAGGGTCAGTTTGGTTCGCATCCTCGTCGTTGAATGCCTGGCCTGGAGCCTGCCTGAGATGTGCCTGGAGGGTGTTTGTTTGCTGTCCTGAAAGAGCCTGGTGCAGCCTGGCCTGGACACACCACGATTTGATTAGCCTGGCTTCTAAACCAGGCAGGTTCACTAGCCTGGGCCAGGCTTCCTTTTTCTAACGCCTGTCCGGAGCAAATGGCAGCCTGGGAACCCTAATCAAGCAAATAGTACTTGATGTGACTTTTTCTATTCAGAACTAGTAAACGGTTTTGTCCTTCACTTGTTTTTGTCAGACCCAGGCACAAGGTCTCCATCCAAACAATGAACTCTCAGGCATGCCTCACCAGGCAGAAAATAGCTATTTTTCAGGCTGCTTTCAGGCACTGGTTTTTGCCAGGCATGTAACCCAGGCCACCAACCAAACAGGCCCTAAGTGCTTCTGTAATAAGGGGAACATCCACTGGAGCAGAATTACCCTAGATACTTGGTAGATAAGAAGGCTGGCAAGGTCGATAGAAGTATGTTGGATATACATTATGTTAATGTGTACTTTACTAGTACTCCTAGTAGCACCAGGGTATTAGATACCGGTTCGGTTGCTAAGTGTTAGTAACTCGAAATAAAAGCTACGGAATAAACGGAGACTAGCTAAAGGTGAGCTGACGATATGTGTTGGAAGTGTTTCCAAGGTTGATGTGATCAAGCATCGCACGCTCCCTCTACCATCGAGATTGGTGTTAAACCTAAATAATTATTATTTGGTGTTTGCGTTGAGCATAGGCATGATTGGATTATGTCTGTTGCAATACGGTTATTCATTTAAGGAGGATAATGGTTACTCTTTTTATTTGAATAATACCTTCAATGGTCTTACACCTAAAAGGAATGGTTTATTGAATCTCGATCGTAGTGATACACATTTTCATGCCAAAAGATATAAGATAGTAATGATAGTACCACTTACTTGTGGCACTGCCATGTAAGTCATATTGGTATAAAATGCATGAAGAAGCTCCATGTTGATGGATCTTTGGACTCACTCGTTTTTGAAAAGTTTGAAACATGCGAACCATGTCTATTGGTGTATACACATGAAGAAACTCCATGCAGATGGATCGTTTGGACTCACTTGATTTTGAATCACTTGAGATATGCAAATCATACCACATGGGCAAGATGACTGAAAAGCCTCATTTTCAGTAAGATGGAACAAGATAGCAACTTGTTGGAAGTAACACATTTTGATGTGTGCAGTCCAATGAGTGCTGAGGCATGCAGTGAATATCGTTATGTTCTTACTTCACAGATGATTCGAGTAGATGTTGATTATATTTACTTGATGAAACACAAGTCTGAATTATTGAATGGTTCAAGTAATTTCAGAGTGAAGTTGAAGATCATTGTGACAAAAGGATAAAATGTCTATGATATGATCATAGAGATGAGTATCTGAGTTACGAGCTTTGGCACGCAATTAAGACATTGTGGAAAATGTTTCACAATTAATACCGCCTGGAACACCATAGTGTGATGGTGTGTCCGAACATCATAGTTGCACCCTATTGGATATGGTGCGTACCATGATGTCTCTTATCAAATTACCACTATCATTCATGGGTTAGGCATTAGAGACAACCGCACTCACTTTAATAGGGCACCACGTAATTCCGTTGAGATGACATCGTTTGAACTATGGTTTGGAGAAACCTAAGTTGTCGTTTCTTAAAAGTTTGGGGCTGCGACGCTTATGTGAAAAAGTTTCATCGTGATAAGCTCGAACCCAAAACGGATAAATACATCTTCATAGGATACCCAAAATGGTTGGGTATACCTCCTATCTCAGATCCGGAAGCAAAAGTAATTGTTTCTAGAAACGGGTCCTTTCTCGAGGAAAAGTTTCTCTCGAAAGAATTGAGTGGGAGGATGGTGGAGACTTGATGAGGTTATTGAACCGTCACTTCAACTAGTGTGTAGCAGGGCACAGGAAGTTGTTCCTGTGGCGCCTACACCAATTGAAGTAGAAGCTTATGATAGTGATCATGAAGTTTCGGATCAAGTCACTACCGTACCTCGTAGGGTGACAGGGATGCGTACTACTTCAGAGTGGTACACAATCTTGTCTTAGAGGTCATGTTGCTAGACAACAATGAACCTACGAGCTATGGAGAAGCGATGGTGGGCCCGGATTCCGACGAATGGCTCGAGGCCATAAAATCCGAGAAAGGATCCATGACTTTGGAAGAAATACTTGATGGTCGTAAGGCCGTTGGGTACATATTGATTTTAAAATAAGACAGACAATGATGGTAAGGATCACCATTAAGAAAGCTCGACTTGTCGTTAAGATGTTTTCCGACAAGTTCAAGGAGTTGACTACGATGAGACTTTCTCACTCGTAGCGATGCTAAGAGTCTGTTGGGATTATATTAGCAATTACTGCATGATTTATGAAATCTTGCAGATAGGATGTCAAATCATTGTTTCCTCGACGATATCCTTGAGGAAAGGTTGTATGTGATACAACCAGAAGGTTTTGTCAATCCTGAAGAATGCTAACAAATATGCAAAGCTCCAGCAATCCTTCTAAGGACTGGAGTAAGCATCTCGGAGTTGGAATGTACGCTTTGATGAGATGATCAAAGATTTTGGGTTTATACAAAGTTTATGAGAAACTTGTATTTCCAAAGAAGTGAGTGGGAGCACTATAGAAATTCTGATGAGTATATGTTGTTGACATATTGTTGATCAGAAATGATGTAGAATTTCTGGAAAGCATATAGGGTTATTTGAAAGGTGTTTTTCAATAGAAAACCTGGAATAAGTTGCTTGAACATTCAGCATCAAGATCTATGAGGATAGATCAAAAACGCTAAATGGTACTTTCAAATGAGCATATACCTTGACATGATCTTGAAGGTGTTCAAGATGGATCAGTCAAAAAAGGAGTTCTTGCCTGAGTTGTAAGGTATGAAGTTAAGAGTTAAGGCTCGACCATGGCAGAAGAGAGACAAAGGACGAAGGTCGTCCCCTATGCTTCAGACGTAGGCTCTATAGTATGCTATGTTGTGTACCGCACCGGAAGTGTGCCTTGCCATGAGTCAGTCAAGGCGTACAAGAATGATCCAGGAATGGGGATCATTGGAAAGCGGTCAAAAATTGTCCTTGGAGAAAATAAGGACATGTTTCTCGATTATGGAGGTGATAAAGAGTTCCGCGTAAAGGGTTACGTCAATGCAAGCTTTAACACCTATCCGAGTGACTCTGAGTAGCAAACCGGATACGTATAGTGGAACAACCATCTGGAATAGCTCCAAATGGAGCGTGGAAGCAGCATTTACAATATGACATAGAGATTTGCGAAGTACATACGGATCTGAATGTTTTTTTACGGATCTGAATGTTGCAGACCCGTTGACTAAAACCTCTCTCACAAGCAAAACATGATCAAACCCCAAAACTCATTGAGTCTTAATCACATGATGATGTGAACTAGTTTACTGACACTAGTAAACTCTTTGGATGTTGGTCACATGGTGATGTGACCTGTGAGTGTTAATCACATGGCGATGTGAACTAGATTATTGACTCTAGTGCAAGTGGGAGACCGTTGGAAATATGCCCTAGAGGAAATAATAAATTAGTTATTATTATATTTCCTTGTTCATGATAATCGTTTATTATCCATGCTATAATTGTATTGATAGGAAACTCAGATACATGTGTGGGTACATAGACAACACCATGTCCCTAGTAAGCCTCTAGTTGACTAGCTCGTTGATCAACAGATGGTTATGGTTTCCTGACCATGGACATTGGATGTCGTTGATGACATGATCACATCATTAGGAGAATGATGTGATGGACAAGACCCAATCCTAAGCCTGCACAATGATCGTAGTTCGTATGCTAAAGCTTTTCTAAATGTCAAGTATCATTTCCTTAGACCATGAGATCGTGCAACTCCCGGATACCATAGGAATGCTTTGGGTGAACCAAACGTCACAACGTAACCGGGTGGCTATAAAGGTGCACTACAGGTATCTCCGAAAGTGTCTGTTGGGTTGGCACAAATCGAGACTGGGATTTGTCACTCCGGTTGACGGAGAGGTATCTCTGGGCCCACTCGGTAGGACATCATCATAATGTGCACAATGTGACCAAGGGGTTGATCACGGGATGATGTGTTATGGAACGAGTAAAGAGACTTGCCGGTAACGAGATTGAACAAGGTATCGGGATACCGACGATCGAATCTCGGGCAAGTACAATACCGCTAGACAAAGGGAATTGTATACGGGATCGATTGAGTCCTTGACATCGTGGTTCATCCGATGAGATCATCGTGGAACATGTGGGAGCCAACATGGGTATCCAGATCCCGCTGCTGGTTATTGACCGGAGAACATCTCGGTCATGTCTTCATGGTTCCCGAACCCGTAGGGTCTACACACTTAAGGTTCGATGATGCTAGGGTTATAAAGGAAGTTTGTATGTGGTTACCGAATGTTTTTCGGAGTCCCGGATGAGATCCCGGACATCACGAGGAGTTCCAGAATGGTCCGGAGGTAAAGATTTATATATGGGAAGTCCTGTTTTGGTCACCGGAAAAGTTCCGGGTGCTATCTGTAATGTACCGGGACCACTGGGAGGGTCCCGGGGGTCCACCAAGTGGGGCCACCGGCCCCAGAGGGCTGCATGGGCCAAGTGTGGGAGGGGACCAGCCCCAGGTGGGCTGGTGCGCCCCCCCACCAAGGCCCAAGGCGCCTAGGGCTTGGGGGAAACCCTAAAAGGGGGCGCCCCCCTTGCCTTGGGGGGCAAGGCAACCCCCTTGGCCGCCGCCCCCTCCTCAGATTGGATCTGAGGGGGCCGGACCCCCTCTCCCTTGCCCCTATATATATGTGGGGGGTGGGAGGGCAGCCGCACCCCAAGTTCTGGCGCAGCCCTCCCCCTCTCCCAAGTACTCCTCCTCTCCCGCGGTGCTTGGCGAAGCCCTGCAGGATTGCCACGCTCCACCACCACCACGCCGTTGTGGTACTGCTGGATGGAGTCTTCCTCAACCTCTCCCTCTCTCCTTGCTGGATCAAGGCATGGGAGACGTCACCGGGCTGTACGTGTGTTGAACGCGGAGGTGTCGTCCGTTCGGCACTAGGATCTCCGGTGATTTGGATCACGACGAGTACGACTCCTTCAACCCCGTTCTCTTGAACGCTTCCGCTTAGCGATCTACAAGGGTATGTAGATGCACTCTCCTCCCCCTCGTTGCTGGTTTCTCCATAGATAGATCTTGGTGACACGTAGGAAAATTTTGAATTTCTGCTACGTTCCCCAACAAAACTATCACAGGAAGTGAATTGGATGCTATGATCAATATGATTCTTGATAATTGTTTTGAGATATGGAGGTAGTAATATTAGAATCATGTTAGTTGAGGTGATTATAAAAAATACTTGTGTTAAGGGTTGTGATTCCCGTAGCATGCACGTATGGTGAACCGCTTTGTGATAAAGTTGGAGCACAATTTTATTTATTGATTGTCTTCCTTATGAGTGGCGGTCGGGGACGAGCGATGGTCTTTTCCTACCAATCTATCCCCCTAGGAGCATGCGCATAGTGCTTTGGTTTTTGATGACTACTAAATTTTTGCAATAAGTATATGAGTTCTTTTGATTAATGTTGAGTCCATGGATTATACGCACCCTTTCACCCTTCCACCATTGCTAGCCTCTCTTGTGCCACGCAATTTTCGCCGGTACCATAAACCCTTTATTTACCTTCCTCAAAACAGCCACCATACCTACCTATTATGGCATTTCCATAGCCATTTCGAGATATATTGCCATGCAACTTTCCACCATTCCGTTCATATGACACACATTACTTTTGTCATATTGCTTTTTGCATGATCTTGTAGTTAACATCATATTTATGGCAAGGCCACCTTCATAATTTTCATACATGTCGCTCTTGATTCATTGCATATCCCGGTACACCGCCGGAGGCATTCATATAGAGTCATATCTTGTTCTAGCTTTGAGTTGTAAATCCATAAAAGTGTGATGATCTTCATTATTAGAGCATTGTCCTAGTGAGGAAAGGATGATGAAGGCTATTATTCCCCCACAAGTCAGGATGAGACTTAGGACTTTACAAAAAGAAAAAAAAAGAAAAAAGGGCCAAAGAAAAAAAAAGAAAAAAAAAGAAAATGAGAGAAAAAAAGAGAAGGGACAATGCTACTATCTCCTTTTTCCACACTTGTGCTTCAAAATAGCACCATGATCTTCATGATAAAGAGTCTCATTTGTTGTCACTTTCATATACTAGTGGGAATTTTTCATTATAAAACTTGGCTTGTATATTCCAATGATGGGCTTCCTCAAAATGCCCCAGGTCTTCGTGAGCAAGCGAGTTGGATGCACACCCACTTAGTTTCTTTTGTTGAGCTTTCATATATTTATATCTCTAGTGCATCCGTTGCATGGCAATCCCTACTCACTCACATTGATATCTATTAATGGGCATCTCCATAGCCCGTTGATACAACTAGTTGATGTGAGACTATCTTCTCCTTTTTTGTCTTCTTCACAACCACCATTGTATTCCACATATAGTGTTATGTCCATGGCTCACGCTCATGTATTGCGTGAAAGTTGAAAGAGTTTGAGATTATTAAAGTATGAAACAATTGCTTGCCTTGTCATCGGGGTTGTGCATGATTAAATACTTTGTGTGATGAAGATAGAGCAACAGCCAGACTATATGATTTTGTAGGGATAACTTTCTTTAGCCATGTTATCTTGAGAAGACATGATTACTTTGATTAGTATGCTTGAAGTATTACTATTTCTTATGTCAGTATGAACTTTTATTTTGTATTCATTTGGATCTGAACATTCATGCCACAATGAAGAAAATTACATTATGAATTATGCTAGGTAGCATTCCACATCAAAAATTCTCTTTTTATCATTTACCTACTCGAGGACGAGTAGGAATTAAGCTTGGGGATGCTTGATACGTCTCCAACGTATCTATAATTTTTGATTGTTCCATGCTATTATATTACCCCTTTTGGATGTTTATGGGCTTTATTCTACATATTTATATCATTTTTGGGACTAACCTACTAACCGGAGGCCCAACCCATATTGCTGTTTTTTTGCCTATTTCAGTATTTTGAAGAAAAGGAATATCAAACGGAGTCCAAACGGAATGAAACCTTCGGGAGCGTTATTTTTGGAACAAATCTGATCCGGTCAAGCCTGGAGTGCAAGTCAAGAAAGCTCCGAGGGCCCCACGAGATAGGAGGCCCCCCCCCTGTAGGGCGCGCCCCCTGTCTCGTGGGCCCCTCGGGCGTCCACCGACGTACTTCTTCCTCCTATATATACCTACGGACCCCGAAAACATCCAGGAGCACCACGAAACACAATTTCCACTGCCGGAGGGGGAATCGACCACGGAGGGCTTCTACATCAACACCATGGCCTCTCCGATGAGTTGTGAGTAGTTTACCATGGACCTACTGGTCCATAATTATTAGCTAGATGGCTTCTTCTCTCTTTTTGGATCTCAATACAATGTTCTCCCCCTCTCTTGTGGAGATCTATTCGATGTAATCTCTTTTTGCGGTGTGTTTGTCGAGATCCGGTGAATTGTGGGTTTACGATCAAGTTTATCTATGAATAATATTGGAATCTTCTCTGAATTCTTTTATGTATGATTGAGTTATCTTTGCAAGTCTCTTTGAATTATCAGTTTGGTTTGGCCTACTAGATTGATCTTTCTTGCCATGGGAGAAGTGCTTAGCTTTGGGTTCAATCTTGCGGTGATCTTACCCAGTGACAGAAAGGGTTGCAAGACACATATTGTATTGTTGCCATCGAGGATAACAAGATGGGGTTTATATCATATTGCATGTGTTTATCCCTCTACATCATGTCATCTTGCTTAAGGCGTTACTCTGTTCTTATGAACTTAATACTCTAGATGCAGGCAGGAGTCGGTCGATGTGTGGAGTAATAGTAGTAGATGCAGGCAGGAGTCGGTCTACTTGTTATGGACGTGATGCCTATATACATGATCATGCCTAGATAATCTCATAACTATGCGCTTTTCTATCAATTGCTCGACAGTAATTTGTTCACCCACCGTAATACTTATGCTATCTCGAGAGAAGCCTCTAGTGAAACCTATGGCCCCTGGGTCTATCTCTTATCATATTTGCTTTTAAACTACTTTTATTTGCATCTTTACTTTTTGCATCTATATTAAAAATACCAAAATTATATTATTATCTCTCTAGTAGATCTCACTTTCGCAAGAGGCCGTGAAGGGATTGACAACCCCTTTATCGCGTTGGTTGCGAGTTCTCAGTTTGTTTGTGTAGGTGCGTGGGACTTTTGAGGAGCCTCCTACTGGATTGATACCTTGGTTCTCAAAACTGAGGGAAATACTTACGCTACACTTGCTGCATCACCCTCTCCTCTTCGAGGAAAACCAACGCAAGCTCAAGACGTAGCACGTAGCGGTACGAGTTGAGGTAGTACAGGAAGTACAAGCAGAGACAAGCGATATAAATATGGTCCAAGCCTCGCTCCTCTTCCTCAGAGGCCTTACAACATGACCGAGGAGCAAAACGCAGCCATAGTGTAGGCCCAAGTGGGCACCCATTTTGGACCGAAACCGACACCGCCGCCAAAGGAGAAAGTGCCTGAGAAAACGATTGACCACTTCATTCGTATTTCTAGAGAACCAGCTCCCAAGCCTGTTGACTCGGACTATGAGCGCCAAATCAGGAAGCTACATCGAGAACGGCTAAAGAAGGAAGCGAGCTCGAGCTCGAGCCAACAAGCAGCGGGCAAAAAATGCGGGAAAACTGTTCCCCAGCTGGGAGAACAGGCGGCGCAATCGATCCCCCCGCTTGTTGTGCCAACAACACATGAGAGGAGGCCGCGCGCCCAATATTATTGTGGGCAAACCGTTAAAGTTCCCCAGCTAGGCGATGTGGTAATAACGGAGGAGTATATAATGCAGGTTGAAATGCTCAAGATCTCTGTTGGACAACTCCTCGAAATTAAGCCCATGTCTCCGCTTGGAGAGGAGGAAATAAAACAGAAATATATCCGGGGCCAACCTTTGGTCGAGCCAGACAAGGTCAAGAACCTCCCAACGAGAATGTATGAATTGCATCAATGGTACATGAACATCACCAAGATTTCCAATCGAGAGTCCCTCATGGTGAATGTCAAGAAGGAGCATTACTACCATGAGAAAGCTCTGTGCGTTGAGTATTCAGAACTATTTCAGTTATACAATCAAGACGCACTCGACAAATCTCTCATCAGTTGCTATTGTTTGTAAGTGATTTTTTTCTGTAATTTTTGATCAATCATTACATGTAATTATCCTCACTATATATTCTTTTCTGTGGTATTATATGCAGGATGAAGATGTATGAAATGAAAAAATCTGGATGCTATGGCATTGGGTTCATTGACCCAAATACTATTAATGAGTACACATGGAATCTTGCGACTTCTCAAGCAAGTGTAGAGGAAAGCATGCTAGAGTTCTTGAAGCACCTCAATACCAATGAAGATATACTACTTCCTTACAACTTCCTGTGAGTTAATACAAATTTTGTTTTTGCTTACTAGCTAGCTAGATGTTAATAATTAAGTGTATACGGTTTACGATAGTTGATTAATTTTATGCACATGCCCGCTTAATTAAGACATGCAAACATGTGCGCATGCAGTTTCCACTGGATCTTGTTAGTCATTAAAGTTGACAAAGCAACAGTTGAAGTACTGGACTCGCTACTTAAAGAAGATAAAAACTACACCATCATGAAGGGGATAGTCAACAGGTAATTTCAATCATTATTAACTATATCTCGGCCTATTATTAGTTCGTCATTTCCTGATATGAACTATTTAATAACCCCTTTATTAATTTTCTTTGCTGGCGGGCAGGGCTTGGGCAAAGTTCATCAAGGTGACTCCAGGCAAATGGCCAAAAAAGTTGTTTTGGCATCGACCAAAGGTAAGTAATTAAGTAGTACTAGCTAGCCATCTCTTTAATTTTTGTTTCAATACCATTAATTAATTATCATGCTTAATTAATCATTATCTGATTCAATTCCATTCTCGTAAAGGCCCTGAAGCAGGCGTTGGGGAATGATTTGTGTGCATTCTACAATTGCAAGAACATTCGCATGATGGCGTCCGAAAGGAGCAGATCTCAAAGACAGGATTGGGTACGTTGTCAGAACACTATTCACACCATTATTGATATGTTGTAACACAACTAATACACATGCATATTGATCTCCTTCTTAACAGTTCAGAGAGGTGCGGGATAAGCTCCTACCAGCGGACCGCATACTAGCACTTCAAGAGGAAATAACCGGATTTTTGCTCAACCAGGTCATAGATCCCAAAGAAGAATACTATTACCCGCTACCGCCCCATGAACCACTTGTCATCGTGCTTCGAAGGCACCAAGGCAACATGTAGGAGAAATTGTATATGTATATACATGTGTATGTGTGAATAGTTAATGGTGTTGGCTGTGAGACATTCGATATCGATGATATATATTATATATATATATATGCGGTTCTATGTACGAGAAAATCTATTTATATATATGCATAACGTGTACAATTTGTAGTATCATGAAATACCAGCAAACAAAAAAGAATTAAATGGAAAATAAAGCAAAAATTGAAAACACAAAATTGAAGCAAAAATAAAAAAAAAACACCCAAACATTTAGTACCGGTTGGTGTTACCAACCGGTACTAATGTCCTACACGCACCCGGGCCTGGCTCGTGCCACGTGTTTGCACTTTAGCGCCGGTTCATGACGAACCGGTACTAAAGGGGGGGACCTTTAGTCCCCACTCTTTAGTGCCGGTTGGCGAACCGGCACTAAAGACCGTCACGAACCGGCACTAAAGGCCGGTTCTACACTAGTGCCTATAGAGACCCACTGCTATCTCCTCCTCCTCCAGGAAATCCCTCGCGTGCCGCACCAAATCCGCTTTTCAGATATGGCAAACCCGGCGATTTACACCGGCGCTGCTTCCGCTGCCTCTCTCTTAGCCATAAACGTTGGGATTGTCGAGATCCTGTTGTCTGCTGGCTGTGTCGTCGGGTTGGGCACCTTAGCTTCCAATGTGGTATCCGGGTCTATGTCTCTAACCCTAGATCCTCTACTGTGTCTATTAGTACCCGCTTCCCCGCTTCTTCACACCCCACGACAGTGGTTAGCCCTGACCTCTCCATTTCACTCGCCATCGTCCCCTCTCTCCCTAGCCCAGCCCTTGCTCCCACCGCCCCTATGGAGCCGGTGGTTCGCGGCCGTCCCACCTCGCTCGACATCCACTTCCCCCTGGTTCTCGATCAGCACTCTTTGGTTTGCCTCATCAACATCTCCCCCCCCCCCAAGACCAACTTCCTGCCATGGCTTCGATGTGTGTTCCGGCAGCGCCGTGGGATTGTTGTGGTTCGTTTCGCTGGGTCCTCTGAGGGCACAGCTTTCACCGTGTTCCAGCGAGAGGAGGAGCAGTCCATGGCCTATCGTGTGAGCCCGATCTATGTCGGCTCCCACACGGAGGAGGAGCAGGCCATGGCCTACCATGTCTGCATGCTGGGAGGGGTGCTATTATTCCACCCCAGCACCTTCGGAGAGCGTTGATAGACAGCATGTAGACACCGACGGGCGCTTCTTCTTCGACCGGGAGAGGTCGGGGGAAGACGAAGAGGGGTGCAGCTAGAGGTAGACGTGGCGGCAAGAGAGGTAGGAAGGCCGCTGCACCTTCCTCGCCGCCACCCCCAGCTGATTCTCCGGACCACCGGAGTGCTCCGTCTCAGGTGGACCCGTCTGACTTGGACCCGTCTCGGACTCCGGTCCACAAGCCTCGGGCCGACGAGCCTCGGGTCGTCGAGCCTTTGTCCGATGAGATTCGGGTCCCAGAGTCTTCGTCCCAGGAGACTCAGGTCCTAGAGTCTTCGTACCACATGACTCCGGAGACTAGTGGCCATGCTGATGGTGGCGAGGACACCTTTTCTGATGATAGCTATAGCGAGGGCGAGCTGGTTGAGGGGGGCAAGAAGGTCTACCAGCATGATGGTACAAAGCTCCCATCCGTGCCGGTAACCTGCGACCAGAGGTGGTTGATTGAGCCTAACGGGGAGAAGTAAGTGCATTTACTCTTTTTAACCTTTTGCCTTCATGTTTCTTCAAATGAATATCTAATGTGTTGGCCTTGTCATACTGCAGGGGTTGGAAACACGCCTCTGGTGTCTGCAGGCCCAACCAGGTCCTTGGTGTGCTTTGCCGGCACCACTTCCCAGGCTAGGTCATGTTGCCTGGTGAGGGTGAGGTTCCACAACTAGCATTGAGCTGGGAGCTGTACATGGCTGCCCCGACCCCGCTGGAGGAGAAGGTATATGGTGTCTTGTGCGAGACGGTAGCCGACATTGTGAGATGGCGGTTTTGGATAATTTCTCCTTTACATAATTAAAAATCAACAGTACCTAGTGATTGTACTAATCAGTGTTGTCTTGTTTGATTGCAGCCCTTCTACATGTGTCTTGTGGAACACGAGGCGGACGCGGCTATGATTCTTGAAGCCGAGTGCAAGCACCTACTTCAGAACTTACGGCACGAGGCTCGGGTGCAGGTTGTTCGAGACTACTACGCGTCGACTAACATCAAGAGAGCCCAGAAGAAGTGCCGCGACAAGTATCTGAGTAAGGAAAAGTACATGAAGGTAATTAATTATTCTTAAGGCCTTGTACTTAGTTTCCTTGATTTGATTAGTAGGCGTAGCGCTGAAATTTCTCTTTGTCTAACTTAGGTGCCCCCGAGATGGTGTGCGGATAGGATGGATTGTTGGGAGGTATTGGTGGATGAGTGGTGCTCTCCCCAATGGCTAAACGTCCACAACAAGGCCAGGGATAAGCGTTCCCAAATGCAAGGTGTGCCACACCATCAAGGGAGCTCCAACATGTTTAACCGCCACACCATGTCGGGATCCTAGACTCCATTTGAGCTTACTCATTAGATCCTCTTTCTTTTTGTTAAAATCACCATCATACATCTAGGGAGATTATCTTGGGCCTTAAGATATCTTAGAACAGCCCATGCCTTCTGTCGAAGCTCAGTACGAGGTTCATTATAGATTCGAATGTATCTAAAGGTTCTCCCCTCTAATGTTATCGCCACATCTATATAATACCGATACCGTGGTCTAACTAAAACCTCCACATCATCCTTCCACCACAAAAGCTAAACCACCACTTCTTCCCTCGTAGTTAACCGCCACACCATGTCGGAATCCTAGACTCCGTTTGAGCTTACTCATTAGATCCTTTTTCTTTTTGTCTCGGATAAGAGCACCATCACTGGATTGAAGGCCCGTACCAGGTCTCGTAATGCACCCACTGTCGGGCCCAACCCTAATTCCCTACAGTTTCAGGTTGACATATTCATTGCTTCCGGCGGCCCTGCCTCACACGGTCTGCTGATGAAGATGGATGAAAAACGGAGATGGGGATGCATTGATTCGTCAATGATGTTGTTGCATGACGGTGATTGCAACTCCAACGCTGTTGCGCGCCGGCGATTAGAGCGCCGACTATGCCGCCGCGGAGTCCGACGGCGCCTGCAATGCCCGGATGATGCTTGCGTGTCATAACCGCTGAAGACGGGCTTGCCGCCGCTGCGTTCGACCCGGTTCCCATGGTCCAACGGTGGATGATGGGTGATGGACGAATCCGACGTCCATCGCCGCGCAGCACGCGCCAAAGGCAAAAAAAAAAAAAACCCGGTGCGAATTCGAAATCGCGGAGTTGGTGGAATTTACGCCAGGAATGCCACCGGCGGATCCCAAATCGAAGCAGCACGCGCCCAACATTCCCCATTCCCCATTCCCAATCTCGGCCGGCCCTAGCCGCCGCCGCTGGCCCTTCCCCTCCCTCCGTCCCCTCACCCCACCGCACCGCCTTCAGCCTCCTACCCTCCGTCTCCGTCCTCGGGCCGATCTCCTCGCGCGCCCGCCTAGTCCCGGGAGCCTCGCGCCCGCGGCGGAGCCATGCCGGCGGCGGGGATGGGCGGGGTGATAGCGACGGTGAGCGGATACCACGGCGACGAGCGGCACAGGCTCGTGAAGCTCATCTCGGAGACCGGCGCCAGCTACGTCGGCGCCATGAGCAGATCCATAACCCACCTGGTAATGTTTCGCCGGCGGCGCCATCGCCGACTCTGGTTTCCGCTATACACGCATGCCCCCGCTGATTTGCATTGCCTTGTTCAAATGCGATTAGGTTTGCTGGAGGCTCGAGGGGAAGAAGTACGACATCGCCAGGAGGCTCCGGGTGCGCATCGTCAGCCACCGCTGGTTCCAGGACTGCCTCAGGGAGGGGAGGCGCCTCCCCGAGGGCCCCTACACCATGGAAAGGTAGCCGATTTCTTCAGCTGTTTTTATCGCGGTGCAGTTATGCATGTAGTCATGGTTAATTGCTTTTGTTGTGTAATTGAATGAGTTAGTTGTAAGGGATGATTCTACGAGTGAATGTGAAAATTGGGACCAAGAATTGTTTTCACAACCTGTTTCTGATTTCCATGTGCATGTTTGCAGCAGCAGCAGTTTAACAACCAGTTTAACATCGCCATGTGCATGTTCAGATTCTAATTTGCTGTGACAAAATGATGCAGATTGTTGTGAACATTTATGACCCCGCTGGCTTTGGCTATAAGTCCATGTTAACATCTTTAGCTGTGTCTTTGATGTAGATACTTACAATTCTTTATGTGTCCCTTAGTTGATGCCTTGTAATAAACTAGCCAAAGTAGCGTAATGCCTTTTAATCACTATCAAACCGTTTACTATGTATGCAATCCTCAGAAAATCTTGTTGTGCTTGATGTCCAGTGGTGAAGAAGCCGGGCCAGTCCCACAGCTGTCTGCTTTGCCAGGCAAGCGGTCCAAGAGAAATGCATTCAGGGAGGATCCATGCCTTAAAGAGTTACCTTCTGATTTATGCAATACTTCATATGCCAGCGATGTGGTCAAGATTGATGATTCAGATTCTGATTGGGAGCATCAGGGATGGTCGGGTTCATCCCTATTAAAAGAAGTAAGAGCCATTATTTTCTGTTTCCACTTAGTCTTTAGGTTTTACATTTCACCCGTTCAATTTTTCCCATTCATTTCAGATAACAAATACAACACTGTTTAGATCCATTTCCTCAAGTAAAAGCCTTATTTTCTGTAAGGGATTTGCTGTGTGATTACAGATCATGCGACAGGCATGCTCTATATAGTAAGATAGTGTCCTTGCTTCCCATAACTGTATAAATGAAGAAACAAGTTAGTAATTAAGTGATTGGTTCTGGCGTTTTAGTAGATGCACCGTGTATGTCCTGTAAGTAAGTTATAAGGCCTGAATGTGATGGACTTTTTGTATTAGAATCTGATATTTTATCTGCATGTGTTGTACTCAAATTTCAGTACCTTTTTCTTTTCTGTATCGTTTTCATTTAAGCTGTTAATTTGAGTTGTTAAAGTTGATGTTTCTCAGAAGTGGCCTAAAATTTTGTGTATTTCACTCTATTATATATTCGGTAAGTACTGTGCTGTTATTCATCACATTGTGGTTTCCCTCGGTTGGCCCAAATGGTTGATGATCTTAGAAAAGTATGATATTTTTTCTAAAGCGTCATTATTCCTGACATGTTATGCTGTAAATTTCCCTGATGGAGCTTCCCTGTTGCCTTCAGAATTTAGTTGTTGCCGGGAATTCGAAGAAGATTCGTTCAGGCGATGTTAAAGGAGGAAAAAAGCATTTAAAGCGTGAGCGGAAGTCAACTGATAAAGATATCCTACGTCCGCGAGACAATGCTTCGAGTTTCAGGGAGGATCCATGCTTAAAAGAATTACCTTCTAATTTATGCAGTACTTCATACGCCAGGGATGTGCTCAAGATCGATGATTCTGATTCTGATTTTGAGCATCAGGACTGGGTGGAATCATCCCTATTAAAAGAAGTAAGAGCCATTATTTCCAATTGATTTAGTTTGTGAATCCAATCCCTTAATTCTCCATTTGGTCTTCAGGTTTTACATTTCACCCGTTCAATTTTTTTCATTCATTTCAGATAACAAATACAACACTGTTTAGATCCATTTCCTTAAGTAAAAGCTACTCTTTTCTGTAAGAGATTTGCTGTGTGATGACAGATCATGCAACAGGCATGCTCTATATAGTAAGACAGTGTTCTTGCTTTCTATAGCTGTATGATTGACGAAATAAATTAATAATTAAGTGATTAGTCCTGACGTTTTAGTAAAATACACTATGTATGTCCTGCAAGTAAGTTGAGGCTTGAACCTGATGTGTTTTTTTTTTTTGTATTAGAATCTGATATTTTAACTGCATGTGTAGTGCTCAAATTACCCTTTTTCTTTTCTGTATTGTTTTCATTGAAGCTGTTAATTTGAGTTGCTAAAGTAGATGTTTCTCACAGGTGGCCTAATTTTGTGTGTGTGTATTTCACTCTGTTATATATTTTATAAGTATTGTGCTGTGATTCATCCCATTGTGGTTTCTCTTCGTTGCCCCAAATAGTTGACGGTCTTAGAAGAATGCGTTATTTTTTCAGAAGTGTCATTATTCCTGACATGTTATGCTGTAAATTACCTGATGGAGCTTGGTTGCCCTGTCGTCTTCAGAATTTAGTCGTTGCCGGGAATTCAAAGAAGATTCGTTCAGGAGATGTTAAAGGAGGAAAAAAGCGTTTAAAGCATGAGCAGAAGTCAACTGATAAAGATATCCTACATCTGCGAGACAATGCTTCAAGTTTGATGGTAATTTGCAAATCGTACGCCATTGGAACCATTTTGAATAAATTCCTTTGTCTAGCTTTAGCCTGACAAACTTTTGATTTCATTTTGTGAAACCTACCAATATTTTTATGAAGATGCTCGAAACTGGAAAGGACACCTATAACTTTTGATTTCATTTTGTGCTGTCATAAGGTCTTCATTTTGTCTAGCTTAATGCTCGAAACTGGAAAGGGCACCTATATGAAGTGTTATTGCTATGTAGATGACCTCGAATATTCTATGAGCTACATTTACATTCCCAGGATGAGAAAATTCTGATGTAGTCTTTGATGAATAGATAAGATGAACAGTTGACTTTGTGTTTCAGCTTGTTTCGTTGTCCCTTGCGCTAACTGTTTTATTCTCAGTTGTAAACTTACACATATATCTAATGAAAATACAGATAAGAGAAGGCCTTCACACGTCAAGTTATACTTCGTCTCGGAGCACATCGAAGCAAAAGGGAAACTTGTCAGGCCTCCTGCGTAATGATGTTGTTGGTCAGATGGGCGAAAGAAATGATCCTATGGGAAAGGGATCACGAAGCAAGCATGCACGCTCTCTTATGGAATTATCTGATGATAGTTTGTCAGATAGTTTTGAGGAACGACAAATGTTTGATACTTCGACTACAGAAGCCCGGAGAAAAATGAGGAGCACAAATGCACCATCTTTTCGGCAATCTACCTTGGAAAGCATATACGATCATTGTGAAACTAGTATGCATGATTATGAACCAGAAAAGAGTGAAGAGCAAGAAACTATTGATTTGGGTGAGAGGTCAAGAAGCTTGCAACCTGGTGATTTGTCAGGACATGAACCATCTTTCTGTACTCAAGAGAAAATAGATCAAAGTGACCTTGGTATCACAGCTGATGATGACAAGGGAGATGATGAGAAGCCCACCATGGAAGAATCATCGAGCCTGCAAAGACAAGCAGAACTTTCATGTGTCATTTGCTGGACTGATTTCTCTTCCTCGAGGGGCATCTTACCATGTGGACATCGGTTCTGTTATTCATGCATTCAAGGATGGGCGGATTGTCTGGTATGTTGCGTCAACATAAATAAAATCCTTTAGTTAAATTCATTCCTTAAAATCTGCTTATAATGTGTTTTTTTTGCACATCAATATTTCTGGGATATATACGTTGCTCTACTATACAAAACATGAAATATGCACTTAATGCTTGTACGGTAGCGTGGATTCAGGACAGCACTATAGCACTTCATCCTGATTGAAATACATGTTTCCAGTTTACATAAGATGAGAAATTGAACATACAGTCACCATTTCCAATAGCTCTCAGCAGGCAGGCCTTGAACAAAACAAATTACTCGATGTCAACAAAAAACCTATGCTTCTAGTTAGCCTTTTTCGTTTGTTCCTTGACTAATTTTTTATCAAAGTGTAGAAACTGTTGCTTACACACGTGCATGTTGTGTGTTTCAGTCTTCCAGGGGAAAGGTCTCAACGTGCCCACTTTGCAAAGCCAGTTTCTCCTGGATCAGCAAGGTGGACGAGGCCGGAACTTCAGATCAGAAGATATACTCGCAGACCCCCGTTCCCTGTGGAGCTTCAACCAGCATCTTCATGTTTACTGACGAAGGCCACGGCGACTTTCCTGGATCATCATCGGTGAGTGAGATCTGGTTCCACTATGCAAAAAACCGTAACCGCTTGACCTGATGTACTTGTGTTTCTACGATGCTCACCTTCCGGTCGAACTCAACGTGCAGTCTGCTGCCCAAGGGGCCTGCTACATGTGCCACAGCCGTGAGCCCGAAGAGCTTATACTGAGCTGCCACGTGTGCCGATCGCAGTGGGTACACTCGTACTGCCTCGACCCTCCACTGACCCCATGGACGTGCATACACTGCCGAGATCTGCGGAGGATGTACCAGCGCTATCGCTAGTCCGAGTTCTGGAATTCCGCGTCTCGACCTCTTGGATTCTTGGCATCACTGGGCTGCTGGAGATTCTTGGGGCAGATATACCAATCGCAGGCGTGTTGGCATAGCTGGTAATTAACTTCAGGGAGGAAGAAGCAGAGACAGGAAAAGTGATGCCGTCAGGCTGTGGCACGCTTTGAGATTGCATCTTACTTTAATTTTTAGCATATATGGGCTGTCAAGGGTCAACATCTTGTTGATCTGGACATAGTGCAAATGCATATGGTACGGTTGCTGCTAGGCTCTAAATTGTAAACGGTCGTGAGAGTAGTAGCTTCTTTGAAGATTCATGCATGTTGCTAGAATCTTTTTTCATAAAAAGAGTGTACCTAGTCTTTTCTTCATTTTAAATTTTACCTCTGTCCTGGAAAAGTTTGATATATTCATATATAGACAAATCTAAGACAAGTTTTCTGGACCAAAGGGAGTACTAGTGTGGTTTTTGAGGAAATAAAGTAGGTAAACAATGACAAAGAGGAACCCAGTCTTGGCCGCGGCATGGAATTTGGCAGTAAAAGGATGCCGCAGGTTGGCACCCCGACGACCCAGTCCAGGTGAATGGACTAGAGGGGATTGGAGCTCAGAAGATAAAATTTGAAGAAGTGCTGTCGCACCTGCGAGGACTAAAAAAAATTTTGTAAGCTAAACTACTAGCCGGAGCAAAGGCAGAGGGAAGGCGAATCCACGGGGTTCACCCGCGAAGCTTGGAGGGCCCTCGGCCTTTGCAATGATTGGTGTTTGAGGAGTCCGGTTGTAGATGGTCTAACCCACGGAGAATTGATTGCCATTTAAAACAAAAAAAATCGGATCCTTCTATTGAAAACGAAAACAAAGTGTTTACATTTCACGCATATAAATGCCTGTGGCATATTTATGAAATGTTCATCGTGTGTTTGTAGAAATATTCAGTGCGTATTTGGAAAGCGCTCGTCGCGTATTTAGAAAGCAGAAAAAAGAAAAAAAGAAAATCAACAGAGAGAAACCGCGTCTGTTCCGCGCCTAGGACGCGGAATGGAATGGAATTCGGGGAGCCGCAGGTCGATCGCCTCCCCGACGACCCACACCCAGGACCGAGTTGAGGCCAAGCCACCTGCTCTCCAAGCACCAACCAAGCAAAGATATTCCCAAATCCCCACGCGACCAGGCCGCGGCCTGAGCTTCTTGAGCTTCCCATCCCAACCGGCGACGGCGACTGCAGCCGAACCGAGAGGATAGTGGCAGCGACGGTAGCGGCCAGGAAGCGGATCGCACGGTAAGCCTCCATCAATTCTGTTCGATGCTATGTTATCTCTGACAGTGGAACCCGGCCCAACCGATGTTTTCTGCACTTCTGAATGCCTGTGGGACAGATGAAAGGCAGGGGAAGCTGGGGCTGTATCGCCATATTAATTGGTTTTCAGTTAAATGGAACGTGGGATCCATGCTCCTTTTATATCAACAAAGTAATAATAATACAATAGCGCTTGTCTTCGTTGTACATGTTATGGGCAGAAGATAATTAAGCTTGGTTAACAAATTGGCTAAACGTGCTAAATACTATTCCCTCCGATCCTAAATATAAATCTTTTTAGAGATTCCAACAACGACTACAAACGGAGCAAAATAAGTGAATCTATGCTCTAAAATATGTCTATATACATCTGTATGTAGTCTTTATTGAAATCTCTAAAACGACTTATAATTAGGAAGGGAGGGAGTAAGTGGCAATATAGCTGTGTGTACCATCCTTTATAAGCATATAATATGCCACATTTTGTCCAAGCTGAAGCTGATATAATCCTTTATAAACATATTATGCCACATTTTGTCCAAGCTGAAACTGATATAACTTGTTCCATATTGGAGTTTTTTCAGAAGCAAATGGCGGAGGCTATACTCCTCGCTGTGTCAAAGATTGGGGCAATCGTTTTGAATGAGGCTGTCTTGGCTGTCATCAACAGGCTATCGAGGAAGGTTGACAACCTAAAGGAATTGCCGATAAAGATCAAAAGAATCGATATAGAACTGAAGACGATGAATGGTGTAATTCAAGACTTGGGTACAACACATCTCAGCAACAACGTCGTCAAGGGTTGGATTGGAAATGTGAGGAGGCTGGCCTACCACGTTGAGGATGTGATTGACAAGTACTCGTATGAGGCTCTTAAGCTCAAGGACGAAGGCTTCCTAAATCGGTACGCCATCAGAAGTTCACGCCACATTAAGGTCTTTAGTAAAATTGCCGAGGAAGTTATAGAGATAGAGGGGGAGATCAGGCACATCAAAGAACTACATATTTATTGGAGTACTATAGTCCAACCCATTAGAAATGAGCATGCAGAGGTTGATAGGCAGCGATGAGGACCTTGTCGGAATTGGTGAAAACAGGGGCAAGTTGACCGAATGGCTGATCACCGATGAAAAAGAAACCACAGTGATTACAGTTTCTGGTATGGGAGGCTTGGGGAAAACAACCCTTGTGAAAAATGTGTATGACCGGGAGAAAGCCAACTTCCCTGATGCTCATGCTTGGATTGTGGTGTCACGGACGTATGTTGTAGTTGATTTGCTGAAGGCATTGCTCACCAAGATACAGTACACACAAGAGTCGCCGCCGCCATCACCTCTTAGTCCGGGCGCCAGACCTGATGTTTATGAGTTAACAGAGGCTATAAAGAAGATACTACAAGATAGAAAGTGCTTGATCGTGCTTGATGATGTGTGGAATCCAGAAGCATATAGTCTGATCTGATGTGCAGTGCATTTCAGGGTCTCCAAGGAAGCCGTGTTATGATCACGACACGAAGGGAAGATGTTGCGGCTCTTGCTCTAGCGAGCCGTCGCCTACAACTCCAGCCATTGGGTAGGGACGAGTCATTCAAGCTATTCTGCTCAAGGGCTTTCCACAACACCCCAGACCGCAAGTGCCCTCCGGAGCTTGAGAAGGTGGCTGGTGATGTAGTTAAGAAGTGTCATGGCCTGCCATTGACCATTGTATCTTCTGGCAGCCTATTGTCCACGAAGCAGCCGACACAGCATGCCTGGAATCACATGTACAATCATCTCCGGAGCGAACTACAGGCAAATAACCATGCCCAAGCTATACTTAATCTGAGCTACCATGACTTGCCAGGTGATCTCAGGAACTGCTTCCTGTACTGCAGCTTGTTCCCTGAAGACTATGCAATGTCACGGGAGAACCTTGTGCGGTTGTGGGTTGCTGAAGGGTTCGCGATGAAGAAAGATAACAGCGCGCCGGAGGAAGTGGCTGAGGGGAATCTCATGGAACTCATCGGTCGGAATATGTTGGAAGTTGTGGAGAGGGATGAGCTCTTCAGGGTTAGTAAATGTAAGATGCATGACATTGTCCGAGACCTGGCCCTGGTTATTGCTAAAGAGGAGAGGTTTGGTTCCGCGAATGATCAAGGCGAAATGATGCGTGTGGATAAAGAAGTTCGCCGGTTTTCAACATGCGGTTGGAGAGACAGCAACACAGTTGCTACCGAAGTGGAATTTCCACGACTCCGGACCGTCATCTCGCTTGGGGCAACTTCATCCTCCACCAACATGATTTCCTCAGTTTTGTCTGGATCCAGCTACCTTACTGTTCTCGAGCTTCAAGACTCTGCAATCAACCAACTGCCAGTATCCATTGGGAATCTGTTCAATCTCCGCTACATTGGCTTAAGGCGCACAAATGTTCAGTCACTGCCAGACACTATTGAAAAACTCTCAAACCTGGAGACATTGGACGTCAAGCAAACAAGAATAGAAAAGCTACCACCTGGAATTGTGAAGGTTGCCAAGCTACAACACCTTTTAGCTGACAGATTTGCTGATGAGAAGCAGGCGCAGTTCAGGTACTTTGTCGGAGTGGAAGCACCGAAAACGATTTCCAACTTTAAAGAACTGCAAACTCTTGAGACCGTCCATGCCAGCAAAGACTTGTCGCTAGAGCTGAAGAAAATGAGCAAGTTGCAGACTGTTTGGATCGATGACATCAATGCATCTAACTGTGATGACCTTTTCAAGACCCTCTCAGTTTTGCCGCAACTTTCCAGCTTACTTCTCTGTGCATGTGATGAGAAGGAGACACTTTCTTTCCAGGCACTCAAGCCAATGTCTGAGAAGCTCCATAGACTGATCATCAGAGGCGGCTGGGCTGCTGGGACACTCAAGTGCCCAATATTTAAGGACCATGGCAAGAATCTCAAGTATCTGGCTCTAAGCTGGTGCAATCTTGGGACAGAAGACCCGCTGCAGCTGTTGTCATCTCATCTGTCAGCTCTCACTTATCTCAGTCTTAACAGGGTGAGCAGTGCAGGTACATTGGTTCTTTCTGCTGGGTGCTTCTCCGAGCTGAAGACACTCGTCTTGAAGAGCATGCCTGATGTCAAGCAACTGGAGATTAAAGAGGGCGCCATTCCATGCATTGATGGGATCTACATCGTGTCACTCTCGGAGCTGAGTATGGTCCCTCGTGGCATCGAAGCCCTTGGATCTCTCAAGAAGCTCTGGATGTTGTACCTGCACAAGGGCTTCAAGGATGACTGGGATCAGAAGGAGATGCACAACAAGATGAAGCATGTTCTAGAGATCCGTGCCTAGTCATGCTCTTTTCGTGTCCTCCCGTTGTCTTCTGCTGCTGGAGGTCTGTACTTTGTTGTAATCCTTAATTTTTCTGTCATGCTGCTCTAGACTCTTTTGGGTACTGCTAATAGGTTTTTGCCCCGTAGTGGGTGCTCGAGAGCAGCACTCAGCAGCGGGTTTCCTATTAGTGCCCAAACTTGGCTATCTTCATTTCCATTCCCTCTATTGTTGTATTGTAAATTTGTAATTTGTAATGAACTGGTTATTTTGATCAATTAATGAAAACGGGCTTAGCCTGGTTAGCGAAAATAGCGGTGACGTCCTTTGGTAATTTAAATCATATTAATTTCTTATACATTTTAAGTGTGCACGCTTCTAATTATTTGTAATGAGTCCTATGGTACTGTGATAGAATCAACAGCTATTATTTTCTTTGCAACTGCATCTTATCATTCATTGTTTGTTGTTTCTGTAATAACTCCTGAAACACAGCAATCCCTTGCTGCCAGGAACTAAAATGATTGAGTTTGTTTGATGTTTCATACTCCTTCCGTTCCCAAAAACTTGTCGTGGTTTTAGTTCAAATCCATGACAAGTATTTTCAGTGAGGGAGTAGTATATATGTACTCTGCCATCTCTCTGTTTCAGTGAGGAGGATTAAAATTAGGCCATTTTCTTACCAGCTAATTGTATTGTTTTACATTCAAATACGTGTGATGATGCTCTGATTCATTAAGTTCTGTATGGCAGTTCATTTGTTTCCCTTTTGATAGGAGTGGTAGTGCAACTCTGGAATAAATAATATACTTGATAGGCTTAGTCATTTAATATTAAATTGTGATAAATAGCTCATGTGTATGTTGCATAGTGCTGCTTTGTTGTATTATTTTTGTATTTTTGTTACCAATTTGGTTCACTTTCTGAATATGCATGTGCTTTTTTCTTTTAATGTTCTTGTTGGATTTGAGATTCTAATTAGGCTTGATTGTCAGTGCCAGCCTTCCTGCACCTTTGGTTTTCCAAAGATCTGAAGCCAAAGGTAGAACAGGGGAAGGTCAAAGCAGGCTCACAGAAATTGGTTGGCTCAAGCATCTTGCATCATTCTGAAGATGGAAACCGACAGAGCCGCTGAACTGAACTGAACTAGTTACACATGTGCATATAACTATAGATTGATAGTGCAGTTTGGGGAAAAAGACAGATAGTGCCGTTAATTGATCCTGTTTATGGTAAACTGATATGGATTCGATCTGTACAAATTGTTTAAAAATCATTTGTTCAGTAATTTTGTTGACAAGATAACCACATTATTATCTTAAAAAGTATATAGACAAGGTGACCAGCAAGCTGATCTGAATTTCATTTTCTTTTGTAAAGCTACCTGTAATACAAATATGTGTGTTTTTACTATCGTGCAAATTATTTATTGGTATTTATGCACATATAGTTCCCCATTTCAGTACTTCAGTCTTGAACCCATTTCAGTATTTCAGTACATTATCATGATACTCAAGTCTTGAAACCTTATCTTGTTTAGTTCCTTACTCTTTTACAGTTTAGTCTAGTCTCCTTTATCATTGCTACTATGTCTCTTCCTGGTTTGCTCCTAGTAAAAAGAGATGTTAGAAACTAGCACTATGATTCATTCCTTTAATCTGGTCTGCTGCAACCACTTCCTGTCGGAGATGGTATGATCAGTTTACCTCAGATGGAAACAGTAAATATTCTGTTTGATTTAGCACATTTATTCATCAGATTCAAATTTACAGAAGCAATTTTGAGAGGTACACTCTGCTTCTGCTCTGTTATCACGTGTTCTTGTCCATTCTTGTCTGTCTGAAATTGTTCCTGGTTCATTCAACGCATTTAAAATTCAGTTTACGGCCAGAAGTAAGGAGAGACTCGGCCGGGGGAACAGGGGGCTGTTGCTCGAGACGAATTCCTGGAAATCTGCATGAGGAAAATACACTAAAAAGGCGGTACAGTTTAAGAGAAACTATCGATCCTGAAAAGGACAACTAATGCACCTTCTGTGAGACAGCATACGGTGCTATATGGAGTCAGAGCATAATTTCCCAGCCGATCAGAAATTACCGGAGCAGAATCTTTCGGTTTCAATGAGAAGCTTAATTTGCAATTGTGGTGGACATCATAAAAAGTAGTCCGGGAGCTAGATTGACTCCGCACACGGAGCGGTGGTTGTGGTTTATATAGTACTCCCTCTGTTCATTAATATAAGACGTTTTAGAGACTTGTATATGGTCAGTCTAAAAGGTCCTATATTGATGAACAGAGGGAGTGTCATTTACAATCACTTGTGGTATACTGATACCATACACACATATTTGATGCTCTCATATTATCGGTGGCTCCGGAGCTTTCTTGCAGTTGCCGGCAGGGTTGCTACGTACGTCTAGGGTCTCAGAAATTCGGTTATGCTAGATTCTGAATATCTTAGCCGCTCGTGGACGAGGACCTAAGCTCGTGGTGCATCAGGCAGGACTTGGTCATTCAAAACCGTAAAGCAACAGGAGCAACCTGCCTTCTGGCTATGTGGATGCTTTGGAAGCACAGGAATGATGTGGTATTCAATGGCATGTTGCCATCAATCCCAAGTCCCAAGCAGCGGATTATGGAAGTAGGGGTGGCTTGGGCCAAGGCGGGACTGCTCGGCAAACTTACACATGATGCAGCGGTAGATAGGTGGGCAGCACGGGAGTAGTAGCCATAGTGTCTTGCCGTCGGTAGTGTCGGGAAATCCGGCATGTAAATAACCTCTGTACATATGACCTTTGCGAGTCTTTCCTTTCCCCTTCAATAAATGATGCGCATGCTTGTGCGTGTTCGAGGTAATGTAGCTTGTTATGTGTGATACTGGATTGACATATTCTTGATAGGCTTGGTCATTTAACATTTAGTTGTGATGAATAGCTCATGTGTATGTTCTGAGCAGAAAGCCAGAAGGTGCTGGTTTTCTTTCTGTCTGGTGATCGGTTTTTGTTGCCCAAGAGATCTATCTGATTGGATGACCCATAGCAGGCAATCACTGTAGCCATCACTCGTTCCGTTTTACCAAAAAAAAAGTTTTACCAAATAGGCTTTCGCCCTGCTTTATATATAAATCAATGATCAACAACATCTCGATGCATTTACAAATGCACGCTACCACAATACACGCACACAACCAAGGCATGATACATATGCACTGAGCGCAACAACCACCCCAAACACAAACACGAGGAGATGAAGTCGCCTACAACGAACCGTGAGCTCCAAGGCGGCGCCTTCAAAAAAGATACAACACCGTATCGGAGCGTCGCCATCGCCCGATATGAGGATCAGAGTTTCCCCTGGAGCCGCATGATGGGCAATGAGAGTCGCGACGACGCCTTTAGAAAGGGAACGAGCAACGCCGCCGCCGGTCCGTCCAAAAATTGAATATGTTTTCACCCTGGCCAACACTCATCGCCACCGACAATCACGCCTAGACAGCCACACCGCCCACACGCCCATGACCACCGGGCAGCACCAAGCCACGGGCTCAGCCAATGAGCACCGTGCTACCACCACCAGGGTCACCGCCCCGGCATCCAAGACCTAGACTGCTCCTCACGTGAGACCCGCAGCTACCACAACCAAAGAAATGGGCGGAAAGGTCCCACCTTTCGCACCCCGACCCCCAACGCCGAGACCCAATAGGCCGTCTAAGATGGCTTCTACCGACCCGTCCTGCGGCACCGGGCACGAGACGAGCTCGGTCCTGCCGCACCGTGAGCGAGACGACGTCGGTCCTGTTGCACCGTGCGCGAGACGAGCTCAGTCCTGTCGAACCGGGCGCGAGACGAGCGATGGACAATAGTTGGGAGAAGGCCAACCCTTTGACGAAAGTAATAGACGGACGACAAGGAGATGGATCGAAGGCCGACACAAGCCGCCTACGGACGAGCAGACGCCGAAACCTGCTAGAAGTCGCCGCAGCTGACCCGCCAAGCTGCCATGGAACCATCCATGGCCGGAGCAGCAGCCACACCGGGCCACTGCCCAACCCGCGCCGCCCGGCGAGCTCCAAGCGTCGGAGCCGCCGGGCACACTCCTCATAGGGCAAAATCGCCACCGCGCCGTTGCCCCCTCCCCCCGTCCGGAGACCATGGAGGAGGCCGTCGACCACAACCCAAGCCCACCGCAGCCCGCGCCATCTAGCAGGAAGGACGAAATCCCCCGGCTGGACACACACCCACCACCACGCGCTGCCGGCCGCCACAACCCCCCGCTGCCCCCGCACGGGAGGCCATGACCAGGACGCCGCCGACCAGCAACACACGGGAGCTCAGGCGAGCTCCCACCACCCCCCTGCGCCGCCGGCCGGCCCCCAGGCGCCAGATCCGGGCGAGTCTGGCCGGACGCCCGCGCGCGTGCCGCCACCTGAGACGGACCACCCAGTAGCCGTCGTACCACCACCGGGGCCCAGACCACCACCGCGCCGCCACCAGAGGCCGCACTGCCGCCCCGTACCACCGGCACCATGTTGTTGGGCCCTGCCGAAGCCCAACGCCGCCGCCCGAGAGATCCGCCCCGCGTCGGACCCCGAAGGCAGAGGAGGAGAGAAAGGCCCCGCCGCCGCCTCGGCAACCGGGCTTTGCCCGTCAACGCCTGCCAGCGACGACGGGGAGGGAGGAAGGAGGAAGGGGACGGGAGGAGCGGCGGCTAGGGTTCCCTCCCCGTTGCTCGCGGGAGCGGCGCTGGAAGGTTGGGCTCAGGTTTGTTCGCCTTTGTTAGGATCGGCCGCCCTAAAAAAAAGGGTTTTAAGGCGGATGAAAAGATAATAAAGGTTTCGTTCAAGGCGCTACAACAACTCTGGAATCTTCTCCTTCATCCACCCCAAGAATCCACTATCAGAGCATCGACAAAACCCCCAAATCTCGGCACTCGCATTTCACACTTGTAAATCTGAAGATATATTATATATGTAGGTTCCATGTGACAAGGAGATAAGAACACAGATTTCCTACCTTTCCACCTTAAAGCATCTCTAGCAGACCCGTATAAGTGGTCAAACTCACATAATTTTTGCGTTTTACAATTTTGGTCAAAAAAATGTGCAAAACAGAAACCGTAAAAGTAGTCCAACTCGTAAATTTTTTAAGGGCCACCGAAAATGCACAACCGAAACCCTTGTATATTTGGAGGTTGGAAGGCCGAACCTAAGGTGCCCCGCATACCGGTCAAACCTCGTCGGAGCCAACATGACGCCGCGGAGTTTGCCGGAATCCGCCTTAAACTCGCTGGAATTCATCACCGCACACCGGAAATGGCCGCTAGACGCCGCAATCGATCGCCGCCGGTTCGAATTGGACGAGGCCGACATCGCCGTGGCCTCCCATGGCCTCAGCCTAGCCGCCGGAATCCTCCCGGCGCGGCACGCAAAGGGGCACGGCTCGGCCGGCGCGGCTGGCAATAGAGCAAGGCACGGACAGCGGAGGCGACGGGGCGTGGCCGGCGTGGTGACGGGGCGCGGCCGATGGGCGACGGGGCACGACCGGCGGGCGATAGAGTGCGGCCGGCAGGAACGGGGCGCGGCCGACGGGCGACGGGACGCGACCAACGGGTTGGGCGTGGCCGGCGCGCCCGGCTAGGGGAAGGGGCGGCAGCGGCGGACTTGAGGAACGAGCTCTTTATCTCAGTTTTACAGTTTATTTTATAGTATCTGTTCGACCGTAGCTAAAAGGAACTCTTAAAATACATTTTTTCGACCCATATCTCAGTTTTACAGTTTGCGATTTTAAGAGGTCTGCTAGAGATGCTCTTAAGTGAGAGCGAAGGACCCTACACGTAAAGGGTTGATGTTGCTAGGCTAGTCCAATAATCATTTTTATTTCTCATTTTTGTCCCTTTTGTTTTCTTTTTCATCCTTTTTGTTTTCTCTATTTACATTATGTTTTTTGAAATTTTGTTACATTTTTCTTGTCTTCCTTTTTAACCAATTATATGCTTATTAATATATTTTCCCATTTTCCCTTTTCTGGCAACATGTGAACAGTTTTTCAAAGATACACACACATTTCTGCCGGAAGTCATGGACATTTTGTTCTCTGAAGTACATGGACAATTCCCTTTGAAATATCTTCCGCAGAAAAAAATCTCTTCAAGAAAATTTCTTTTGATAGATAAGAACATTTATTTTAAAATAGATGAAAATTTTCAATATAGTAGCATCATATAAATTATTTTACTTGTGGCAATACATATTCTGATTTTTACGGTAACATTTTCCAACCGTAGCATGAAAATATCTCTATTTCTAATGGACGAGTTGGTTGAATAGTCCCACAACTTTCAACCGGTTCATTTTCCCACCTCGCATCACCCCTCCAATTTTATTTCGCGTCGTTACCCATCCTCCACTTTTCCCGCACTAAAATAAACCGTGCGAACCAGGCGACTGAATAGTCTACCCTCCCCTCCCTTCGCATGAACGGGCTAGGGTAGCCCAGTCCAGCGGCCACGATTCCTATCCTGTGCACGCCGCCGTCCTCCCGTCCCCATCCCGCCACGCCTCCGCCGTCCGCCCGTCCATCCCGATCTCGCTCCCACGTCGCCGCCGTCCGTCCGCTTGTCCCCATCCCGCCCCCACACCGCCGCACCTCTGCTTCGTCTTGGTGGCGGGTCCATGTCACGGACTGACGACCCCGTCATCTCCGACGACGGATTTGGCCCTCGGCGAGGAGGCCGAGTCTCCTACTCCGGCCACGGCCATCACAACCTGGGATCTAGCGCTTATGGCCGCCCATGCATCGGTAGTGTGCTTCCCCCGATTGTCGGCAATGTGTGCCACTATCCCACCACGACAGCAGGGAGCATGGGGAATTGCCGAATTGGGGACCACGCCATGACGGGTTGTGCGGCGAGAGCATGAGGAGCGGGTCACTCTGGGCCTGCTAGAAGAGGAAGGTTTCGTCCGCCACCAGCGAGTGCGCTCGGTGGCACCAGTGGCAATGGAAACGGCGGGCTGGGGACCGGACGGTAACGGAGGGCTGGAACCGGACTACCTCGAGGAAATCTATTGGTGATCTTCGACTCTCCATCATATCCGAGCTTGTTGCCCTCCTTCTCCTCCTCCCTCCAGATGTAATGGGATCCACTCTTCTCGTGTTCTTCATAAGGTTTGGGGATTGGGTCTACCTTGCAATAATGGAAGCCGAGGGATTTGGTTGGAGATAACTCACGAGATAAGGATAGCACTGAAATTGTTGCAATTCAGGAGCAAGAGGAACTCGCAGGCTGGGCAGCTGGCAGGACTTGGTCTTCACCAAGGCCTGTTACATACTTGGCATGGTACGAGGCCAACAAACCTGGACTGAGTTGATTGCTATACAAGAACGTATGGTGAGATAAAGTTCTGAATACTGATGAGCGTTGTGCATTTTGCAGGTCTGGTTCTATTCCCTTGGTAGCTGGAAGGGCGTCATGGCATTGCCTGCGCTGGTGGTGGTCGATGAGATTATCACAAATGGAGAAGTTTATCTGAACCATTATGTAAACAATGCAGCATGGACTTATTGTCGAACTGAGATGAGAAAATGAAAATCAGCAGCAGTGAACGACAGATGTCGATTTTGACTCCTTCAGGTGATGCGTGTGTATACTGAAGCTGCATTTACTGTATATTGCTGGTATTTAGTACAAACAAAATTCAATGAATGCCATGCAGATGATTCCTTCGACTGCTGCTGCTGCTTCAGGTGATTGATCACTGTGGTAATTCACTTCTTGTGTCAAACTTCAAACGCAATAGGGGGCTGGAGGGAGGCAACAGAATTCCTGTCAATTAGTAGGTGTTTTTATGTGCGTGCCTTCAGTTGTTCAGGTAGCTGCATTCCAGTCGTGTGGTTCTTTAAGGCATTTGAATCTAACAATGTTTCTTTGTCTATGAGCTGAATGCCTATGGGCCTATGAGATCCAATTCATGCCGGTTGCGTACTCAGTGCATACCTATAACCCTGTAGCTCAATGCGTCTTTGATAAAATATTATTCCTGTAATTGGTAGCAGCAAACAAGGTGGTTAAAGATTTGATCGGAATATATATGGCAGTGAATAAATATTGATAGTTGGTCGAAATAAATAAGTAGTATATATATAGTATAGATGGGTAAAGGTGCTTATTAATTTAGTATGAACAAGTTGCAATATTATAGAGCTTATATGTTTTCTTCCTTCCGTCTATGACGCTAGCTTATGACTTTTCTTTTCTCATGGAACAGGTTATATGACGCTAGCTTATAACATATTGTGCTTGCATTTGTAGTATCCAGAGATGAATGTAACATGTTCTAAAATAAGTTGAACAAACAAGTTCTAAAGTAGCTTTCATGCAATTTCCTAAACAATGTAAACAACACACATGCACATAAGGGATAACGTCATTGCAAACGAGGGTAGTAGAACTTATTTTTATATATAATTTTTTATTTTTTCCGTGGCAATGCACATGCATTCAGCTAAAGTAAAAATTGTCATGATGCACTTCAGTCACAGTTGAGTGGTGGAATCTTATTGTAGTAAAATTGTCTGAACCATTTCAATAAATTGTAGTACAACTTATTGGAGCGACTGACATAATAAATTCAGGCACAATTGCATTAACAAGTGAGTACTGAGTAGCAAAGTGTTTGTTGCCGGTTCAAATATCAGAATGTGTCCTAGCAGCATAAGACCATTAAAACCAGTGGTACTATATTTCTTAGAAATTTACTCTTACAACAGGGCGAGGTAGTAGATCATAGTGGCTTGCATCATGATGACTCTTTTTATGTCAGTTTTCTTGGACCAGTCGAAGGTAACCTGAATCTTTCTTACATATTTTGGACTATTTATATTTTCCTTGTCTGATCCCACCAAAATATATTTTCATGCAGCTATTTCTAATTGAATTTAAACCTGGATGACTTTCAGCAGTCTCTTTTTTTAATTTTCGTGCATGTATCAATAAAGAGGCATTCTTAATTGGAATGATAAAATAGCTATAACGAATATATATACTGATTTTGTGTTTGAGTTAGTGTGTTCTGTATTTCTGTCGTGATGAATGCCTCTTTTATTTGCCAAGCTCCTGAGCTCCTTTACAGGTCTCCTGTTGCGAAACTTATGGTTGACATATGCATTTCAAGGTTTTATCTTCTATGGCTGTATTATGTATCTTCTGCACACAACCATTTGTAAACTGATTGTTTCTTGTATGAATGTTAGGATTTGGAAACTATAGATAGAAGATGCTCAAGAAGTCAGTTGCATACATTTCTTTGTCCCCTCACGTGACATGCATTTGCGACAGAGGTATGAGTACAGATTCTTCCTTAGCTCCATGGACGTGGAAGAGCTTTCAGGGATGCATGCCACCATGGGGTTTGTGCTTGGACCGGCAAGATGGGATTTGCTGTCATATGCCCATGGCTTGTGGGGACAAGTAGTGTGTGAGGTGCCCTTGGAGGGACATGGTTCAAGCAAACGAACTGGGTGTTTCATTTAAATCTGTATAGCGCAAGCCATTATAGGAATGTGTGCATAATCAAAAGAAAGAAGTTTAAAGAAGGACACTTTAGTTAACCAGGTCTTTGTTTTAGTTTCTTATTCTCAGGCATAAATCACACTTGTTTTTCTTTGTTTCTTGCGATCTCAAAATTGTTATCTTTATTGGAGTCACAAATCAAAAATTTGTCATTGCACTAAGTGCATCTTTAATTATTTGTATATCAGAAATTTAATATGCTATCATATTATCTGGTCAAAGTATAAATTGCATATGAGAATCTTTTTTTTGAAAATTGTGTATATGTTCACTTTTAAAGATCATAGATAAAACTGATGGCTTTTGATGACGCCTTGAAAATTTCGATTGACAAAGCTTTATGATGGATTGGATTAAAAACTCATCGAGTTTTAACAATCAGAAGTGTTGCATAGAAATAATTGTTTTATATATATTTGTTGCGCATGATAATACAAAAGGTGTGTTCCGATATATTTGCAGAGTATGCGAGATGGAGATGGATTATGTCAACCCTAAAAAACGACTCATCGACAAAGGTGTTGAGGTGATGTTGTTGAAAGGGGTCAAACATTCGTCAAGTTATATACAACAAAAGGCCCGTGGCAACGCACGGGCCTTGCAAAAATAACCGAAGGTGCGCTTTCTATGGAACATTGAAATATATTTTTCCTTGGGTGAAATATGTATAGTATTTTTGGTTACTCAGCCATAGATGTTATGTTTGTTGTGTTTCAGATCCTGTCAGTTAGTTCAAGCAGCATGATTGTTTCTTACTCATGGTCTGTAAATTGTGGGACTATTGTTTATTTCTGTGACGCAGCAAAATGCAATTGGAATGTGAGTCTAGACAAGGGAGTTACTGCCTTGAAAGACTATCATTTTTTTCTTATCTGCAGGTGAGGAAGTTCGAGAAGAACAAGAAGATGTCAGAGTTTACGACGCAATTGGACTCCATTGGGTTTAAGATAGCCGAGATCACTGTGGAAGGCAACTAAATGTAAGACCATTGATCGATTCTTCTCCCCCTCCTGAAATCCTTCTTGCGAGCTTCTATGTTGCATCCATGTACAACCAATTGTTTTATTGATGTGTGCTCTTGTTCATTTCTTAACTACGATTATGGTGTGGTGATCTAGAGCTATTTGGAAGAGCTCAGGTTGCCGGGGAGAGGAGGCGGGCCACGCTGTGGCGAGTTGAGGAGGGACGAGCGACACCATGGAGGGAGGGGAGCAGGGGCGGAGCTACGGGGGGACGAGCGGGGGCC